>NC_090739.1:92278276-92285776 GCF_036898095.1 Palaemon carinicauda | reverse complement strand
GTGTGAAATGTAGCCATGCCATTTCTGAAGAAATTCTGAAATGAATCGTCAACGTCCATGACAGATGTACATATAATACACATGTTATACATGAAGATACAAATAATTACGGGTATCTATATACATACATATATATTTGGATGTTTTTCTCAGTAGTCGAACAACAACGTCCATCACCAATTGTCTTTAAAAGCTAATGGTGTGTTGCCACCTTTTTGCAACGCTGCTGACACAATCTCATCTTATAGAAAATACATTGTTGAAACAAAGAGAAAGAAAAGAAACGACTTTGTCGAGCTTCCACGATGACACAGAGTTGCTTGTGGTGCTGACATCACTGCTGCCACTGTTCTTATTAGTAGTGCTACTGCTGCTACTCCCGCTGCCACTAATGTTACTACTGCCACTGGCACTACTACTACTACTACTACCACTGTCATTATGCCCTCTCCGTTGATCGGCTGCGACGGTGTCACCAGCTGTAAAAAAAAAAAGGGAAGCAATGTTAAGTTACCTTTATTTTTACAGTGGCAACACTTGTGTTGTATTTTGTACAATGTGTACAATTGAACTGAATTTGTAGATACTTCCGAAGAATAGTTTAGTATGAATACACAGATATAAAGTATATCCTAAGTATTGAACAGATCTGGAAAATAGTATCAATTTAACATAATCCTATACATGGGCATCCTTCAGATTTCTTTCGATTACGTGAATTAGGTTATATCCATTTAAAGGTGAATTAAGTAATTGTTTTCGCGTACTTTATTTCTTCCTCCTTACTTTTATGAACGCAATACCTTTTGCTTTTCCTCTCCGATTTCTTATTTCGATTAATTACTATAATCAAGAGATTCTAAAACTTCATACTTGAGCGATCCAAGAAAAGAAAATTATTGATGTACATTCTTTTTTAAAATATATCTCTGTAAAAATGTGATTGTTTAAATCGGCCACTATTACTATTACTGGAAGTATTAGAAAAAGCTTTCTTACAGTCCAAAGGATATACTGTACGTGCTTGATATGTGAATGTGCATAAGATATAAACAGTATAAATATTTTCTCTGAACATCCTCCTTCCCATGGAGCGTTGACACATTGAGCTCTCGCATTGGAGCTTGTCTTCAATTTTTAGTAGTTTGTAAATGGTACCTAATAACTCTTATCATTTTAACATCAAGAGAAATGCAATCAAACAATAAACTTAATGCTAAAACCAGGGAAAAGTTTCTCTTATGGCAAACGGCGGTAGTTTCGACGATGTAGTGTGAGCGTAATAAAATTTTTGTGACAATTAGATATAGAACAATAAGAGACCATATGAATTAATTTTCATTCTGAAGGGCTCTAACTACCTGCAGGAACCTTGTGAGTTATGGTTTTTGCGGTGAAGTTGAGATTGCAGCAGTGTTTTCTCAGTAGTTGTTCGATGCTTTGGACTCGTTTTGTGTGGTGTCTTCAATGTCCTGTGGTACTGAATGTGATTATGGATGCGTATTGTGGGGTGAGCTCTAGTTATGCTGGCACTTATGTCCCCTAAGAAGTATGGTTTGTAGCTTATTTCAGTGCCATGAATGGTGGTTTTGAATATGAGGACACTAGTGGCTGGGTAATGGTCTGTAGTATCTATGCAATAGCTAATGTTTTGGTATGGAATATTTCCAAGACATACGTCATAGCAACCATTTTCATTTTTATTTGAGTATAGCATGTCTCCCTCTTTGAAATGGCTCTGCTTCCATGTGACCCATGAAGACAATACTACCTTTGACAATTCTGAATTCACAATGGGTTCCCGATATCTTCCTAAGAGTCCCACAGTTTTAAATCATGCTCTAACTAGTCATGATGTCCACGGTGAAGAAGAATACTCTAGGTAGATCTGTTAGGGAGTCGACTAGGTGTCCTTCTTTGGAATATCTTGATTGAGATGTTCAAGTCAAATTGGCCATAAGTACAGGTATCGTTTAGAACCCATCGAGAAAGTTTTAATTATACTTGCTTCCTCGTCCAACTCGACACACTAGTACTCTGAAGAGAAATCAGCTTTTTTGGAGATCTTGCTGTCTCTGAGATCATGCAGCATGTCTCAAAGGACTGTCAAGGAGAAAAATTTTCTGAGCAGTATCTTTTTTAACTCGTTGGTGTCTAAACAGATTCTGATATCCACTGATATTTTATAGATTGTCACCATATGAATAAAACCTGGGGTAAGTTCTTCTATGGAGGTGTACTCCTGGCTGGCAGAGATCTTCCTACTTTCTCTGAAGTTTCAGGTGTTCAGGAAGAGAACTCCTCAGTTCACATGAATGCAGGACTTGACCATATCATGAGGTAAAAATTTATTGCTAATGTGAAATCAATTATGTACTGATTTCCATCATAATATTCACTCATCTGTGGCAGTCCAAATGCAATGCTATCAACGTTATCAGCTAGTGGGTTGGGAGTTGGCAAAACTGACTGGTATGCTGAGTATATAGCCTTCCTACGAATCTCCCATCAAAGGTCCAACTTTTTGTAAGGCGTCGTTTGGGTAATAATAATAATAATAATAATAATAATAATAATAATAATAATAATAATAATAATAATAATAATACTAATAATAATAATAATAATAATAATAATAATAATAATAATACACCTATATCCTCACACCCATATCAAACCTACGTTCTTCTCACCTGATAGAAGGGAACTCTTGTAACTACTCCACAGATGTAAAGAGGAAATAAAACTTTTACTGCTCACACCATTCGTGAGGAGTAACTTCGTTACCAGTGAGTTTTATCTAACTTTCTGGCCATCAGATGACAGAATAAGAAGCATATAACCTGATTTGCCACTCTTTGCAAATGTGATGAAATGAAGCTACACTACAATGTGCGATGAACAGATGAATACCATTCATTACAATCAAACTAAAGGCCCCTCTGGCGCGAGATGATGATATTTCCAAGGAAATCACAGAAATCATGGAAGAACTTGTTTAAGTATTTACATAGTACCTTAGGAATTACATGGCAGGGTGAACACATCAGGCCAGCAAGGTTTCCGTCCTTCGAAGTAAGTGTACATTAGTGCTTTTGCCAGAGCACCAGCCACCCGTTGAAATACTACCGCTAGAGTGTTATTGGGTCCGTTGACTGGCCAGACCTTACTACATTGGATTTCTCTCTCTGGTTTCAGCTCATTTATTTCTTTACCTACACACACACACCGAATAGTCTCGCCTATTCCTTCCACGTTCTCCTATGTCCTTATACACCTGACAACACTGAGATTACCTAACAGTTCTTCTTCACTCAAGTGGTTAACTAATGCAATGTAATTGTTCAGTTTCTACTTTCCTCTTGGTGAAGGAAAGAAGAGAATCCATAGTTATGGTAAGCAGCTCTTCTAGGAGGACACTCCAAAATCATACCATTGTTCTCTAGTGTTGGATAATGCCATAACCTATGTACCATGGTCTTCCACTGTCTTCGGTTAGAGTTCTCTTGCTTTAGGGGACTCTCGGGCACGCTATTTCTATCTTGTTTCTATGATTTTTTTTTTTTTGTAGTTTAAATATGATAGATCTGATTTAATGTTGTTAATAATCTTAAGATATTTTATATTTATTAGTAATATTTCTCTCGTAGTTTTTATTCCCTTGTTTCCTTTCCTCACTAGGCTATTTTTCTCTGTTGGAGCCCTATGGCTTATAACATCATGTTTTTCCAAGTATGGTTGCAGCTAAGCTAAATAATATTATTATTATCAATTATAATAATAATAATAATAATAATAATAATAATAATAATAATAATAATAATAATAATAATAATAATAATAAAATAATAATAATAATAATAATAATAATAGTGCTAAGGTCCCACCTCCTGTGTGACCTCTGTATCCTGTTTGGATATTCTGTTGTCTCTTTTTTGAGAATCCCTAAAATAGTGTCAATCCCGATACAAAAGACACTTATTCATATTTGCACATGTTTTCGTTAGTGTGATTGTATTTCCAATAATAATAATAATAATAATAATAATAATAATAATAATAATAATAATTATTATTATTATAATAACAACAACAGCAACAACAACAACAACAATGATAATAATAATAATAATAATAATAATAATAATAATAATAATAATAATAATAACACTTGGATATGGATGTTTAATAGATTACAATGAATTGTTTTTTTGGATTCTTTTTCTAAATGTTTGTTTCGTCTAGTATTTTATGTAATTGGGAAGGTTCCTAGTGAAAAGATTTTAAGTTATCAGCAAAAAACAGATTATTATTTACTTTATGACTACAAACGAGGCAGCGTAAAAGTAACTTAGAAGCCAATATTGACAAAAGACAATATTTTTTTCACTTGCCTGTCTGCTTTAATGACTATACAAATGCGGTTAGTTTTCCATTTCTCATTAATATTGATATTGTCGTGCATAAGTGATTTTGCATCGTTATCTTTAACATCTTATTTGAATAATGGTGATGAAATCGCAATGGAAAGAGAGTTTGGAATGACGGTTGAAAGAAAGGGGTTGAACTTGTGAGTCGCGGTGAGTAGAATAACGATGATATCTGAAGAGGAAGAGTAGTCTTATTGCCTTACCTTATTCTATGTTTGGGTTCCCCCAGGTCCCAAAGTATGAGGCACCTCGTATATCCACCAGAGAGTTGCTAATGCATCTTCCGTTGTATTTTGTATCCTCCAGTCTTGGGTGGTCTGGGATGCATCTTAGGTATTTATCAATCACTCCTGGCAGCGCATTAAAGAGTTGCTGCATTATTGATGCTGGTGGTTAGTAGATTAATGCTCTGTGCGCCTTCCTTAGTTTTCCTGGTATAGTTTTGGGCACTATTAATCTACCTCGGATTGCTCTTTCTGATATTTTTAGCACCATGATGTTTTCCGTAATTCCTTCAATTTGCTTCCATGCTTGTATTATCATGTAGCGTTCTCTACTCTTTTCTAGACTGTATAATTTGAAAAATTCCAGTCTTACCCAATAGCCAAGGTCCTTAACTTCTATTCTAGCAGCAGTAAAGGGCCTTTGTACACTCAATTTGTGCAATATCCTTTGGTAGTGTGAGTATCATATATCATTGCAGTACTCGAGTGTACTACGTACATAAATTTTGTAAAGCATAATCATGTGTTCAGCTTTTCTTGTTTTAAAGTTTCTGAATAGCATTCCCATTTTGACTTTACATTTAGCCAACAGTGTTGCCATTTGATCGTTGAATAACATATTCCTGTTTAACATTACACCAAGGTCATTAATTGCTTCTTTGTTTGTGATTGTCTCGTTATGAGGTACCCTGTATACCATTCCTTCTCTGTTTCCATAATTTATTGATTCGAATTTATTAGAGTTAAATACCATCCTATTTATCTCCCCCCATTGATATATTTTGTTTAGATCTCTTTGTAATGAGTTCCTATCTTCATCACAAGTAATTTGTCTACTTATTCTTGTGTCATCGGCAAAACTTTTCACTACAGAGTCTTTAACATTATAGTGTATGTCTGAGATCATAATAACAAACAGCAGTGCAGCTAATACCGTACCCTGTGGCACGCCAGATATTACCTAAGCTTCTTCTGATTTCTCGTCATTTGAAACCACTATCTGTTTTCTGTTTTGCAGAAATTTTTTTATCCATTTTCCTATCTTTCCTATAATATTATGCTTTCTCATTTTTTTCTCTAATATATTTTGGTCTACCTTGTCAAAGGCTTTTGCAAACTCCACATAGATAACATCTGTGTATCTTTTTCATTTATCATATTTTTTATATGTTTTCATAGCGTGCTATAAGTTGAGTTTGTGTACTTTTTACGGGCATATACCGTGTTGACCTATAATAAATAAATTATTTTAAACAAAATGATTCATTATTTTTTTTGATTACCCTTTCATACACTTTCATAATATGTGATGTTAGACTAACAGGTTTATAATTGCTTGCCTCTAGTCTTGATCCACTTTTATAAATAGGGGTTATATATGCTAATTTATGTTTAACATATATCTCGCTCATATCTACATTTTGTCTTTGCAGTATTGCAAGCGACTTTGCGATAGTATATGCAGTTTTTTTTAACGTAATAGCTGGAACTCGATCTAGTCCGGCCGCTTATAGCCTGCATAATATCAGCACATTAATATCTATATCCGTTATATATTAAAAAAAAAATCTTCTCTCATTACTATTTCATAATTCTTGGCGTGAATTCACTTATTTTTTCCTGCTAATATGTTGCATATTTATTTTTTTTTTCATTCGTTAAACGTTCTTCAACTCTAAGAGGGCCTATTTCTAATCTCCCTTTATTCATCTTTAATGCATATGAGTGAAGTACTTTTTTTTTTCTTCTTTTTTTTCTTTTTTTTTTAAGTATCCTTTCTTCTAAGTCCTTTTTTTATTTTCTTTCGACTACATAATCTTTTGTTCTGCATTCTCTATCTGACTCTTTACTTCCTTCATTTTCCATACAATTTTTCTTTTGCAAGGTTTTTCTTTCACATTCTAATTTTCTGAAATAATATCTTTCTGTCTCTTGGTATGCATGTCTGATGTTTATTTTTTTTTTCGGTATATATTTTTCAAAAATTTTCTTCAGTATTTTGTACAGTATATCCATATTTACCTACATATTATCACTTACGAATACATTTTTCCGATCTTTGTTCAATTCTTCATTTATTTCTGACCATTTTATATTCCTACTATAAGAATTATATTTTCCATATCCTTCCCGTCGTTTTGTGCTTTGTTTATCTCTGCGTTCACTTGCTTTGGAATGGACTATTAATTTTATGACCTTATGGTCTGAAATTCCCGTGTTATACACTATTATGTCTTCAACATATTCCACCTCATTCACAAATACTAAATCTAGGATATTGTCCTTTCCTGTTGGAATGTGGTTTATTTGTTAAATTTGATGTTCTAATAGCGTATCTTAAAGCTTTTAAAATTGCTTCTTATCTTCTGCGCTACTATTACTCTCTTTTTTATATGTATATATACAACCACTATCTTCCATCCTTTCTTTCCAATCCACGAAAGGAAAGTTCCAATCTCCGGATAGGAGTATATTCCAGTCTTTACGGTTTCTACATATATCATCAATTTTTTTTCAATTCTTATATCAAACTCCTAAGTATTGGAGATATGTAAAATACAATATTCCCCAGCTTTTCATATTCAAATTCTACCGCAATCAATTCACATTCTGTGTTGCTGTATTTTTCACATACTCTTCCTTGGTTTATGCCTCTTCCATATATTGGTTCTTATTTGTTCTGTCTGATCTATATGTTTGGAAGCCCTTTATCTAGTAATCACTACCAGTCTCTTGGGAATACCATGTTTCACTTATATCTAACATATCTATTTCTTCAATTTGGGTTAGTTTTTCTTGGAACTCTATTTTCCTTTTAGAGTTACACGTGACTAAACCCTGTGCAT
>NC_090739.1:92258276-92263276 GCF_036898095.1 Palaemon carinicauda | reverse complement strand
ACATTTCAATATATTTGTATTAAAGTACGGTTAGTAACAAACATTTATATGTGAATATCATGAAGATTGAAAAAAAAATGATATTAATTACAAGCAATGTAAAAAATTAACAACCTAATCACATACGGGAAATAGAGCAGTCAATATAAGTCATGACTCTTCCAAGTTCAATAAATACAGTTGAAGTATATGATTATTCATTGTACTTGAACATGATAATTAAGAAGGATATTATAAGAAAAAAAAAATAGTTCAATGACTAATCTTCATTACTGATGAAACGAATGTAATCAGGCCGATATGCAGTGGATATATAATGTTGGCGCGATAAGATAGGATAATAACTGGAGTAATATGATTGTGAACTAGGTCAAAATAATTTACAAAGATCTAATATTCGCATTATCAATTTCAGTTGATATTACTAAACCAAATTTCGGTGCATATGTTCCCCTGGACTAATACAGTCCCGCTTCTTGCATTTAGTATTAAATAGATTCTAACGTAAGTCTGGGCTGTATACCACTAGAAATCTCTACTGCAAACCTAATGCAGTGAAGAATCTTAGTGGTCATCTAAAACTCAGTCGTAAAGGAGATACACTATTGTAAATAAGCAATAAGATGAGGATATATTTTCTTCTTTATTAGCATGAATAATAATGCAATTAAAATCTATATCTTCTTTATGAACATGAATAATAATGCAATTAAAATCAAGAAACACTTAAGATGCTTTACTGAATCACTAAAGCTTTTAGATCTCAAACGACGACCATTTTTCACTCTAAAGACTTCTGCATAACACATTATATAAATGAAAATCAGAAAACGTTTGATGTTCTAACCTAACGAGATCTTGATTATTTTAACATTTTGAAGCTTAATGCTATTCCTTTGCTGTATAAACGTTTGTTGAAATATTGATAAGGTGATATTTGGTAGTATTTTCCAAACAACGATGAAGATATCTCGGCTTCATTAAAAATAATTAAAGCGATTTAATGTTTGTCATTCTAGCATATTTTGTTTTCTCCCCGATCATCAAAAATAAATCATTTTCTTTCAAAAGTGCATTTAACTATGAATCGTTTCTCTAGATAATAGCAATTTTACTTTCCGGTGTAATATAACACTTTTGGAAATGCTACAATAATAATTGTACCAAGTGTAGGTACCTGCGTAAGTTAGCAGATCTTTCTATCTCATTAATGAATCTTTTTTTTTTTATTCAGATTCTGTGTATTTGGATACGAGATGATTGTGAAGGATGTTTGATCATCGACTTAATCCCTTTTTATGTAAATTCCATGGCTGCTTCCACTTCCTCGCATTTTATTCACATTAAACATGAAAACCTGAGGTCGTATTGAGCATAAATAATGATGCGTGAGAGAGAGAGAGAGAGAGAGAGAGAGAGAGAGAGAGAGAGAGAGAGAGAGAGAGAGAGAGAGAGAGAGAGAGAAATAAAACTGAAATAAGGATATATATATATATATATATATATATATATATATATATATATATATATATATATATATATATATATATTTGGATGAATATCAACACAATTTCATTCTTAAATAGAAATAAGTTTCTACCTCATACTTGGGATCGAACCATAGCCCCTTCTAATGAAAGTCCATGTCACTTCTAACCATTTCTCAGAAGCCATAAAGGAAGTCGGAACTTAACTGCTAATTTTCAGTTCAGGATTTATCTGGCGAGACATCAGTCTCTTTACCACCGAGTTTTCCCCGACTTCCCGGCCCACCAGGTGACACAATTTATAGTAATTCTTTCAAATTACCCCTAATGAGTCAATATGGATAAATATCAACACAATATCGTACCCAAATAGAAATAAATTTCTACCTCATACTTGGGATCGAACCATAGCCCCTTCTAATGGAAGGTCAGGTCGCTTCCAACCATGCCACCAAAGCCATAAAAGAAGTCGGAACCTAACAGCTAATCTGCAGTTCACGATTTACCTGGTGAGACATCAGTCTCTTTACCAGCGAGTTTTCCATGACTTCTCGGCCCACCAGGTGACACAATTTATAGTAATTCATCCAAATTACCCCTAATGAGTCCATATGGATAAATATTTAGGTGTGATATTGTGTTGTGACTTGTAAGGAATTGCAAGTTACAGGTAGAGCTTATGTAACACTAAAGTGCTACACATATCGTGTGCAGCATCATTGCATCTATATGTGCATGACTTTAGTTATGTAAGTGATTATAAGTACTTTTGCATATAAAGTGTATATCAGTATCAGATTTGGTATAAACTACCACCCCATGAAAAGTACAATGCTCATCGTTCATATCCAGTACTAGGATAGGATTTTTTTTTACATTTATACATGATGCTCATTTGTTTGCATTCAATTATTTTCAAACAGGATGCTATTCCTACGTCCAGGGGAATGGCGGTGTATATTAGGACTTAATACAATGCTTCTCATAAGTCCTGCTATGAATGTGGATGTCATGAGATTCAGGTAATATAAGTTTGTGGCAGGCATAACAAGATCTAATTGTGCTCGATCTACCAGAATCGAGACATGGATGATTCTATCTTCGACTGTCTTCTTGACATTATAGCTAAGATACAAGAAAATGATAGAAAGACCTCTGGTTTTTTATTGGTGATTTCAATGCTCACCATAGGGAGTGGTTAAATTGTGTTTCTCTTACTGGTCACCATGGCTCAATAACTTTGGACTTTGCCTCTAAATCAGGCTGTGAGCAAATCATAAACTTACTCTGAGGTTTGGTAACTTCTTGGACCTCGTATACACTGACTCCCCTGGCATTATAACAAGTAAGGTTGATTCTCCAGTTGGGACATTTGATCATGCCTTGATATCATTAGTAGTGAAGACTGAGCAGCCTCTCCATGGTGTATCATACTTATGGAAGATTTATATGAAATCTCAAGCAGACTGTAATGGCCTTTTTAATGATCTTTTGACTTGAATTGGTCACAATTGTATAATAGCGTTGAGCCTGTTGTTCCTTTGAATAAAAATCCAATCAACATAATAGATATTAATATCCCTTATAGACCGTTAAGGCACCGAGTGAAGGACAAACACCTGATCAATTATAATTGTAGACCTGCTTATTTGGAGCAGCAGGAGGCCTATCATCTTTGGAGCGGTAACAGATCAGATATGACTTGTAATAACCACACTCAACTTAGAGCTTTTCCTCAGACATTTTATGCTTCAACTGAAAAGGAATACAACTTATCCATAAAAGAAAACCTTTTTCATACAACCCAGGAACATAAGTGTTTGGCAACCCGTAAATCTGCAATCTTTGGTATAGATGTAACAGTTCTTTTACTTAAACCAGATGGTTCTGTTACGCACTGTCCAAAGGAAAAGGCAACCCTTTTGGCTGATATATTTGACAGTAGGCAGAGTAATGAGAAACTTGAATTTTTTCATTCTTGTTTTCCTGATGCTAAAATAACTAGTTTAGCTTTTCGGTCTCGTGAAACTAAAACTCCCTTAATGGGCCCTCATGCTTACGGAGGTGATGACCCAAATGTTATTTTTCCTTTGTTTTTATATAAAGACTGCAGCTTTCTTAGCTCAAAAGTTATCTGTTATTTTGCAAAATTCAGCAAGGTGTTCTTTTAGGATTTATTGGAAGATTGATAATGTCACTTTATTATGTAAATGTGTTTGTGGTAGCTCAAGTCCAGATGATTATCACCCAATTTCCATAACTCCCATATCATCTAAAGACTTTGAAACTCCTTTGGCAAAATGAACGAATAGGTATACTGTGGGTAATCATCTGTTCTCCACTTTGCAATTTGGCTTTTTTAAAAGCCATGGAATGTGTGGTGCCCCTCTTTACAATCTCCAATGTGGTACAGACATCCCTTGATTTCAGCCAGGAAGTTCGTATGATTAGACTTGATTTTAGTGCTGCCTTTGGCTGTGTTAATATTAAGGCCCTTGTTTTCAAACTCAAACAGTTGGGAGAGGGTGGGTCTTTTCTTAGAATCATTATTTATTTTCTTTATGATAAATTATAGCATTATTGTTGATGGTCACCGTAATGACTATAAGGATGTGATATCTGGTGTTCCTCAAAGTAGTGTACTTAGCCGATTACTTTTCATACCATATACACAATCATGACATGTTATTTAGCCTAGAAAACAACCTCGTTGCATATGCATATGATGCTAATCTTTTTGCATCAATTTCATTTCCAGAATGTAGATCTGGGATTGCTGAGTCCTTTATTAGACATCTAGGTAGAAAATAAGTGCATGTTATAAAATTATGCGGCATGAAGTTGAATCCTAACAAAATTCAAAGTATGATTGTAAGTAGTTCGAGGACAGTGGTTTCTCAATATCTAATTCTCAGCATTTAAAATGTTTCTTTAATACCGCATGACTCTTTTAAAGTCTTAGCTGTGATTCTCAACAGCATACTAACTTTTCAGAAACGCATTAGTTCTGTCTCTTCTTTCCATTGCCAGAAAAAAAGCGCATTATTACGGTAATCAATCTATTTTGAAGTGTTTTAATTCTTTCATTCTATCTTGTTTCGAGTATTGTTCTCCTGTCTGGTCTTCAGCTGCTGATTCTCATCTTAATGTGTTGGGGAGGAACTTACGGTCTATCAATCTCTGGCACCGTCGTTCGATTAGTTCATTGTGCATGTTGCATAAGATTTTTCATAATTCTGACTATCCATTGCATTCATATCTTCCCGGACAGTACCATCCTGGTGGTAATACTAGGCAGGTAATAAATTCTAATAGTCATGCCTTTTCCATCATTAGGCTTGATACTACACAGTACTCAAGAAGTTTTATTCCAGTTATGATCATGCTGTGGAATGAAGTTGGTAATCCCGTAGTTGAATTCGTAGAGCTTTAAAAATTCGAACTTGCAGTACATTTTTTTATGTTGAGCAAGTTGACAAAAGTCTCTTTTAATAGTTTACATATGAAAGATCT
>NC_090739.1:92213276-92238276 GCF_036898095.1 Palaemon carinicauda | reverse complement strand
CAGCTATCATGGTAGAGATGGGTTTATTTCGAGTGTATGAACAGATTCCTGAATTCGACAGGAATATGTACGAGGACTTGTCATGAACTTTTATCTCTCTTGATAGCTCAGTCGGTATGGTCACTACAGGCATGGTTTCCAGCTGAACAGGTGGGGGTTCGAATATCCCACCCGGCCAGAAGCTGTTACCATAAAATGAATTCCAAGTGGATGAATATTCCCAAGATAGAATTCGGTATTAAATGCCATTCGTGGGTGATATTTACATTGACTGAAATCACGTGTTCTTGTGATATATATATATATGTATATATATATATATATATATATATATATATATATATATATATATATATATATATATATATATATATATATATATATATATATTCAAATAATCCATATATATTTTTGCTACATTAATGCCTGGATTCTCTTAACGACCTCGGGATCAGAGCCCCAGGCGAAATCACACAAAGACAAGAGCTTGGGACCGGCCGGGAGACGAACCCTGGTCCGGCAAACTTGTAGAGACAGTGAATACCACTTCGTATTCTCTTAACGACCTCGGGATCAGAGCCCCAGGCGAAATCACACAAAGACAAGAGCTTGGGACCGGCCGGGAGACGAACCCTGGTCCGGCAAACTTGTAGAGACAGTGACTACCACTTGGCCAAGAGCTTGGGACCGGCCGGGAGACGAACCCTGGTCCGGCAAACTTGTAGAGACAGTGACTACCACTTGGCCACGAAGAAAGTGGTAGTCACTGTCTCTACAAGTTTGCCGGACCAGGGTTCGTCTCCCGGCCGGTCCCAAGCTCTTGTCTTTGTGTGATTTCGCCTGGGGCTCTGATCCCGAGGTCGTTAGGAGAATCCAGGCATTAATATAGCAAAAATATATATGGCTTATTTGAATAAAAAAAAAACACGTCTAAATGTGCAAAAATTTATCATATATATATATATATATATATATATATATATATATATATATATATATATATATATATATATATATATATATATATATATATATATATAAAGTCATTGTGAGATTATTTTTCCGTGTGTTTACTCTTTATTATAACACGTAATCCTGACTACTGTGTACGTTTGTTGGTGCAGCGAAAGGCAGTATAAAACAACATCAAACTTAAACCAAAAAATGGTGAGAATTCACTTTCTACCTAGCGACCTTGGTAAGTTCACGTGGCAAGATGGCAGTCGTATGCGGCCTCGGTCCATGAGACATCTATGGTAGGATATCTATGGATATAACTCTGATAATTTGTAGAATATTCTTCAAATTCACAAAATTTTTCTTTCCACACTTGAGTCCTGAAAATTATTTTCAATCCAGAAAAATCTTAACTGTTACCCAAAACTATGGTTCAAATCGCTAGTTGTGTAATGTCACATAATATCCTTCCGTAAACCTCTTTTTGATGTCCTCAAGTGGCTATAGTTTAAGATTATAATGATTAGTGTAAAAAATTGGCCGTATTTTATGGAAATCTGATTTTATCATGGCCGTTTATATTCCCTTGTATTTATGAAAATTTCTTGTAGCTCTACTTTCCATTTAATTACCTATAGTTTTCCTGAAAACAGTATAATTTTCTTTCGTTAAGAATTTCAAATTATGAGTTACAAGTGATTCAAGGGTTGATTTTCGAGGTATTTTCCATATTTTGATAGTTTAATAATCATAATGATTGGACTCAATTGGGCTAACTGTTTTTCGATAGCATTTGATATATCTTTGGGTTAGTTATTAAATACACACACACACACACACACACACACACACACACACATATATATATATATATATATATATATATATATATATATATATATATATATATATATATATATATATATATATATATATATATATAACGAAAAATCTTAAATCAGATTACACTTGTGTAATAGTTATGAAGACGAAATAAAAACTATTTATCTTATTCTCATATAATTTAAATTGTGGTTTCTACCTATGTAACTGGATACCCTTACACAATTTAAATATAACGATGTTATATTTTAGAGTTGGTATTTCAAAACTTCATGGTGATATAAAGTGTAAAGGATCTTTTATATGTTGACCAATTTTTACGTTCTGTGTCCTGGAACCCTATATTTTTGCGAAAATATATATCTCATCTGAGCACGAATATGAATGGGTTTTAAGCTTTATTCAACATGGAATCAAAAATTTAAAATAGAAGAGAAAAATAAATTAGTAAAAATAAACTTATTAATTGAAAATGATCTTTTAAATTGTTTTTGAATTATCAAAAGTGGTTGGAAAATAAAAATGTTATTTGAGATTGAAATTACTCCAAAAGTACATTATTTCAATGGTAAATGTAAACAGCGAGAGAGAGAGAGAGAGAGAGAGAGAGAGAGAGAGAGAGAGAGAGAGAGAGAGAAAGAAAGAGGTGCATTGGCACTACTAGATTTTTTCGTAAGAGATGAACATATATAAAAAAAAAACTTGATTTAGTACACATATTTAAGTACGCCTTACTTCAAAATCTTCTCTTTTAGGTTTAGTGGATATGCTTCACATTCTTTATAGGTTATGTTGTTCTATGTTGTTCTTTAGTTGAAAAAAGTACTCAACAACACCCAATTTATAATAAATTAAAACTCAATATAATAAAACCTACTGCTACAATCACGAAACTTAAAACGGATGGTGTTTAAAGAAAATCTGAAAATATCATCCAGACTAGAGGTATCGCCTTTCTTGAACGTAAGGAAACGCGGAAAAATACATTTCTTGAAGAAATACCACAACCTGACATGGGCGTAGGAGTATATATTTATTTATATATATATATATATATATATATATATATATATATATATATATATATATATATATATATATATATATATATACACATATATATATATATATGTATACACATATATACATATACATATATATATATATATATATATATATATATATATATATATATATATATATATACACATATACATATCAGATATATATATATATATATATATATATATATATATATATATATATATTTATATATATATATACTTATATACATATATATATATATATATATATATATATATATATATATATATATATATACATATATATATGCATATATATATATGTATATATATATATATATATATATATATATATATATATATATATATATATATATATATGCATACACACACACATATATATATATATATATATATATATATATATATATATATATATATATATATATATATATATATATATACATATATATATATATATATATATACATATATATATACATATATATATATATATATATATATATATATATATATATATATATGTGTGTGTGTGTGTGTGTGTGTGTGTGTGTGTAATCAAATTTTCTGAGCTTGTGAATCCAGTGTCTCCTCTTATTTCTTCCATTATTTGCAATCTCCAGAGCTCAATTCTTTTATAGTTTTAGTCCACATTTCATCTGACTTTCTCATTATTTATCCTGCCCATATCCATCTAATTTTCTTACATGTTGTTAGAATATCCTCTACTTTAGTTTCCCCTGGTATCCATATTGCTTTTTTCTAACAATTATTGTTATTCCAATTATTTTCTCTACATAGTTCTTTGAGTTGTAACTAGCTCTACGTTCTAAGGCTTATAAGGCTCCACGTTTCTAATGCATACACTGTTAATAAAGGACCGTAATTTTAATCGTAATTTTTTTGGGAAGAATATAAATTTTTTTGCCGTATTTCAATCAAATACAGACGACCGTAATTTTTACCAAACTTTGTTATTTTCTTTCATGGGTAGGTGACCGCAATATCACTCCTTTACGTAAATATATCTGTTTTTCGCTTTTTACGGCGAATTTTTAAGTGTAAGTTAATTAATACTTGTAGGACCATTTGATTAAATACTTTTCTTTTAAGATAATGGCCTTTTACATTTCATAATCTTTTTTCGTTCACCAAAAGCTCTCGCCCCCATGCTTATCCTTCTTTTGATTTCGGTGTCATGTTCTTGGGAAACACTTACTGTTTTTACCAAGTATGTCTATTCATTAACAATCTCTAGAGGTGCGTCATTAACCTTCATTTGTTGTTTCTGTATTTTCATTATACATTAACGTAGTTGCACTCATATTAATTTTCAGTTCTACATTCCTGATTTCTCTATTCAAATATTCTATTATCTTTTGCAATTCCTTCCATGAATTCCTTCTTAAGATGTTATGGTATTCCATATTAATATTAGTTCCTACACTTTCCCAATATAAATTCTTGAAAAGTACTTCTAGGGACGCTGTGAATGATGAGTCTCCTTATCTAACTCCTTTTCTCTATTAGAATGTTCTCATTATATTTATGTAGTTTTAGAATTGCGGTATTATAAGCATAGATATCTTCAAGTGTTATAACATAGGTATCATCTATTCCTCGTCTTTGTAGAGCTTTCATTACTGCTAAAAGTTTGGCAGGTTAAAAAGTTTTCTCATAGTGTTTGAAGGCCATACATAGTGGTTTGTTTATTGTTACGATCTTAAAATCGTTACAAGTTCTTTGAATAAGTAAAATAGATATCAACAACAACCAATTAAATATGGGAAATGAATATAAAAAGAAATTCACGAAAAAACACAACACGTTTATTCACAAACTTATAAAGAAAATCAACGCTACTTCTTCGGTTACTTTAACTGACAAACCAAACCAATCAAACACCAACAGAAAAGGGGAACAGTCAGTAAGGTAAAAATACTTAAGGAAAAGTTTTCTACAGTTGCTGAGGCAATGCTGGTACGGACACTTCAGGCTTGATACCGTTGCAGGAGGGCGGCTGAAGTTCAGGTGAAACTGGCACGATGACCGGATTTGAAGACGTCACAAAAGGGGTGGCATCAAGATGGGACATCAGAGGTCTTCTTCCAAGGATTCGATGATACTGTTGAACGAAGGCAGGCTGCACGTGGTGTTGACTACTTCTTGTCACAAGCAGGGAGGGCTGGTTGCTTCAATTTGTCTCTTCTTCTCGGCCACAGCAGGACCTTTTGGATATAGGTTTTTGTTGTCTGAAGGGGAGGTTAGAATCGGGCTCTATCAGACTTTTGGTCTTCTCTGTTTTTTTCTTGCTAGGACTTGGATCTTATCTGCTTCGGACATAGTTCCTCTCTTGTCTTATGTCCTGTCCTATCTCTCTTGGACAATCTCTTCTTGCAGTCATGTATGGGTGGAGTTAATTACAGTGGGCAGTGGTCATCTCCATAGAAGGCGTTCTTTTAAGCAATTCTGTATCTCTATTGGCTTCTTCAAAAACGCCTACTTCGATCGTGCCATGGAAGCTTCTAGAAGAAGTTTCTGATGCAATCTGGACCACGTGGTATGTCGTAACAAATGGGCAGCTCGTGTCCTTTCATGATGACATATATCCTAAACAAGGATTTCCCCCAGGCTCGGTTTCTCAAAATATGCTGACTCCACTAATTAAGACGATGACATCTTGGTCAAACAGGACAGTTTCCTTATCACGGCAGGCGCTCTCGGCGAGGCTTTGTTTACTTCCAAAATGCTCATGAAAATGAAGAGAAGACAGGATTTAATAAACCGGGCCTTTGTCGAATCTCGTCTTGCCTCGCTGTTCATGCTGGGAATAGATATTTTTGTCTTTTAAACATCTCCTTTAAAAGTATAATATCTACCCATGACACATACTTAGTTGATTTTTCAATTAATTGGTTAATTACATTGATCTGATTAGTTGTTTAATATCTGCTTCTATAACCTAACTGCTCTTTTGGCTGATTAAAGTTTAGCTTTCTTTTTATTTTACCTGATATAGTTTTTGTAAGTATTCCATACATCACTGAGAGTAAACTTATTTGGTGGTAATATTTCAGGACTTTTGTGTTTCTGTTTTTTTTTTTTTTTTAATAATATAAACATAATAATTTTTTTTCACAGCTGGAGGTAAAGAGGAGTCTTTCAAACATTTTGTGCAAAATTCCGGGAATTTACAATGACGAGATATCCAACATCTATTATAAAGTCATTTGTTATGCCATCTTCTTGTGTCTTCCTCCTACCATGCCTTTTAATGCTTTTTTTACTTCTGCTGTTACATCCGGTACTGGCTCAGGTGTTTCATTAAGGGAATACCTTAACATCTTAAGACTTGCGGATGACTTCGTTCTATTTAATGAATCATGGAAGGAATTACAAAAGATAACAGAGGATTTTAATAGAGAAAGCAGGAATATAAGACTAAAAATTAATATGAACAAAACTAATATAAGGTTCAGTGATTTATTATATCCCTACTGTTTAGCATTGTATATAAATCCTATGCAAGTTTTAATACTCCATCTCTTGAGTTGATATATCGATTTTCATCTTTTAAAGCAAATATATGTTGGCGCCCTGTTCCAAGTCTTCTGCTCATTAACTTGTTGTTTCTCTCTTTCTTTAGTGGTTACCAATGTCTTATAGTTTTACTTTGTTTATTATTTTGGATAGTTCTGCCGATTTTATTTTATATCACCTGGATTTACCCTTATTTCCAATTTTTCCCTTATTATATTTTTTTTTTGGTTTAATGATAGTTTTCCTTAATCTTGTTTAAGAAATTTTCCACCTAGCTTTTTCGCTGATTCCAATAGAAATTTTGTTCTATTAATATTGATTTTCCTTTATTTGCTTCCATTTCGTCATGTAGCTAGGAGAACCTATTTCGTATTGCTATTCTAAACTCATCATATTTTTTCTCTTATTACAGGATTGTTTTTTTTTTTTTTTTTTTTTTTTTCTTTCTTTCCTGAGATCCACAAATATTTTACTTTTCACCATTCTATGGTTGCCTGACTTAAACTTGTTTAATACTGTTACATTTTCAGGTACATCAACTTTTTCATTGAGAATAACACCTAATTATTTTTTTGTCGTTTCTACATATGGCTTCTCCATATCCATTTTCTATGAGTTCATTTTCATAAAAGAGGTTGATGATTTTTAGATCTTTTTTTTTTTTTTTTTTTTTTTTTAGCACATTCTACATGCATGTGTCCTCTGTAATTTCTTGTGCCTGCTCCAAATTTGCTTACAACTGATTCTCTTCTTCTTTTGACCTACCTTACCATAGAAGTCACCAAAATCAAATGATAATAAATTCATGTTTTTTTTTTTTTCATGATAATTCTAGATCTTCGCATAAAAATTGTTCGCTTTCTTCCACTGAATTGGATGTTGTTGGTGCATACCTTTGAATTATCTTCCTTTTCTACGTTTTAATTATTTTGATATTCAATCCTGCTATTCTATGGCTGATACTATGAGATTCTTCGATGTTACCAGCTGGATTTAAAAAAAAACAAAAAAAAAAAACTAGTCCATTTTCTTAGTTCCTTTAATGTCCTCTGAAGTAAAATGTATGGCACTCTTTTAACTCTACATAAGATTCCCATGTTCTTCTAATTTCACTCAATCCTATTATATCAAATATTATTTCTTTCAGTTTTACTAATAATAAAAAAAAATTTCCCTAGACAGGGTCCTGACATTGTATGTTACGAGGTTGAGTCTCCAAAAGGTGGCCTATTCTACCTAATATATATTCAGGTACAAGCATATAATCACAAGCGCACACATATATACTATATATATATATATATATATATATATATATATATATATATATATATATATATATATATATATATATATATATATATATATATATATATATATAGTCATTCTCTTACCTTACCACCACAGTTTAACATAAAAAACAAATAACATAACTATCAATTAAAACATTAGATAACTGTCTTCTATAAAATATAAATTAAACGAAATTAAGAATGAAAAGCCGTTGAGATTTCAAAGATGAGATTGGAACCGAAAAACAAAAAATAATATCAAATCGTAAATAAAAAAAAAATAGCTCTTAGAAAACTGATAACCGTAACTTGATCGATACTAGGAATGAGTTTATAGTAAATCATTCAAGTAGGCCTACCGTTATTTAATGGAAGTTATTGTGTAAGAATTATATTTGGTCGCATTGAAAATATTACAAAAAAATCTGATTTTTCTGCTTCTATAATCTACTGTTAGATGCCAGGAAATTGCATATTAGGAAGTTTCCTTTTAAAAACATTCGTGGGGGAGGGCCCCCAAGACCCCCACTGTCAGTGCCTTTTTCAACATTAGCCAACCCATTCCCCTCCCCCCTTTAACCCGAAAGAAACGCTCGTACGCCCCTGACTGCCGGCTGGTTATTTCAACATTCAAGTTGATGTGATGTTGATGTATTTGAGGTTTTCTGGCATCCCGATTTCAACATTCAAACCAATCACACGCTGACAACAGTATACTGTCATGTCCTTACAATCTGCTGTTTAAGCCTCGACCCCTACTTTGTCCATTTTTATCCACTTTCCTATTGTAATGGACATATGGTTTTAGTATACCTTCGAACAAATGTAAAACTTTTCATTCTTCTGCTGAAGAGATTTTGAAATAAATGAGAAAGCTCGTGGATTTGAGTATACCAAGTTAGGAATAATCTCAGGAATGGAGGATTATTCAGTATCCCTTGTTATTATTATCATTAAGTAATCACTATCATAAGAATATCAGCAACATAAATGAATTGTGATTTTTGATTAATATACTGCGACACATGCAATTCTAATGCGCTATGATTTTTATTTTGGGTAGGAAATATCATTTGGCGATGCAGGTAGCCTAGAATGCTTTAGAATGTTCTAGAAGGATTATGTGGAGATTAGAAAGGAGGTGACATCATTTGAAAAGAGTCTCGATCCCTAAATTATATTTTATCTTGGTAAATAGGGCTTTTTTATGATAGTGTTTTTATCAAGTTAATAAAAATAGTGTTAGTTACCACCTGTAATATGATGGAAACGTAAAATTATCTTTATGATAAACATTTTGGGAATTGGGAATAAGGTTCTGAGATGTATCATGTGACACTGCTGGGCTTTGCATTGTTGAGGCACACTTCTGGTCAGTCTACATGAAGGCTGCATCGTCTTGGAAAGCCAAGTTAACCTCTGGCAACAGATGTTTCGACCCATACTGAAATCTGCAGTGTCGGAATATTCTTAGTTTCTCACATCGGTCTGCACAGTGTAAAGATTCCTACATTGCGCGACCAAGTTGGAATCGTTTTCGCTTCGCGTCGACTGAAATCAGATTCAAGTAATAAACTTCCAGAGTCGTTTTACCTTTATTTGGTAATCGATGTGTTAACTTAGTATTGGTTCTCCTGGGTAATCACCCCATATAAAACCTGTTGTACAACACAGACTGAATATGCAAATAGTCTAATTGAAAAGTCAAACGATAAGTTATTAATGGGTAATGGGGATGTTTAACAAGGCTATGGAAGAATAGACCTATATGCCATTTGTAGAATCTACTATAATATCCTTATAGAACCGTTTGAGTCATGAATGTTCTAACTATATTGATGGTATTCAATAAAAGTGCAGTGTTGCTAGATCTATGCTATAATCAATGAGTTTAACAGAAAACATTCATTGTTTTAAGGCTGACATCTTTCACATACTGTATTCTTCCATCCAAATGCCCATAATCATTAAAAGGCTCTACCCCCATATCCTCGTATTAGCCCATAAGGTTACTGAAAATTATTGCATGAAGATGTGGTTTGGTGGGCAAAGTAACTATATAGCATTGGCGTAGAATTGCAAAACTTTAATACTTTGTTGATTGACTGATCGATTGATTTGAGGTTTGGTCACTGGGATATGTTCTTATTGATTCTGAGGCATGTGTTTAAATAATATCTGCATATAGTGTAAAAATAAAGTTTTGAAGAATGCTTCATATTTTGTTAAGATATGATAAAGTATCAGATACCAAACGTGTACAAATCCAACACTTTTAATGTTATATTAGACAGCAACTTCAACTTTGTATAATAGAAACGTTTACTATTCCCAGTACAGTTGATATATGTAACATGATGCATATGAAGATGAAACTAAGATTGCCGTAGCCATACTAAAGTCTAGACCACGAGCACAGAATTGACAAATCCAAGGCACTCTTACTACAGTTCAGTACAAATTTCATATTTATTTGTTGAAAGCAAGGAACATAATTGAAATATTATAATCCTTACTTAATTCAAGATTAACCCTGCGTTGGTTAAGTTCCAAAGCGGGTACGCCATTACCAATGTGGTACCATAAATAAGACCTCAACTTTCGGACTATATAACTTCCTTATCAATAAATATATTCCAAATCCTTAAGTTTCTTATTTAACAATATTCATTCCTTAATATTATGTCAGGAGTAAAGTAAAAACCAATCATTCTAAACATCTAATTTGGAAAATTTAGAAAATTAGGTATATAAAAGTATAAATATATAGAAAATAATCTGTAGAAAATATTCACATTACACATAAGAAACTTAGGCAAACTGCATAATAAAGTTCAATGGCATGGCTGCATTCATGCCAATTTTCAAGGTCCTAGGCCGAAAAACACCAAATATATGACAGGGCAGAAAAAGGGCACTGGCGTGGCACTCGATGAAGGCACTGGGGTGGCACTCGTTGAAGATATTGGCGTGGGACTTGTTGAAGGATCTGTAGTAGACCTTGAAAAAGTCGCTGTGGTGGCACTTGAAAAAGGCACTGGGGTAGCACTCGAAAAACGGTCTAGTGGCACTGATTGATAGCACACTGGTGGAGATGGGGGCTTTCCCTGATGGGCTCCTGAAAGAGGTCAAGGTCATTGAATGGTCATCTACATCGTTGTCGTCATCACCGTCGCATGGTACGGACAACCTACCGTTCTCCATGGGGAATTGTATCCTCTTCTTGCTTTGAAAATGAGAAGAAAGGTGAAATGGAGGCTCGCTTTCTGAAGAGGTGCTAGATGGGGTCGAATAGGAGAGTGCAGAGTGGGGGAAAATGGCTTACACTTCCCTGGTCGATTGTGTCCACCTGGGGCACGTCACCATATTTCTGATAAAAATGTGTCATCAGCACACTCAATATTATTAAAATCACTAATAAATTACAAACTCTCGTCGAGTATTTTCTTAGAAGGGAATTTCTTCTGCATTTTGCCAAACTGAAAAATTGGAAGTTTTTTTTTCAATTTTCCCCCTATATACTTGAACATCCGGCAGCTTAGCACAAAGATGGCAAGATCACTGCATAGCGACACTATTTGCCAATGTTCAGTGAAAATCTCTTTAACTTTCATTAGTATCACTCTGAGATATTTAGCGAAATGTAAAAGTATACGAAATTGAAATTTCAATACAGTTTAGTAGTTTGGTACCAAAATTAAGACCAAAAAAAAATTGAAGAGCTACATCTCTGCGAGTATCTGAAGCTCCGACTTCTCCGTCCTACCCCTGTTGTATCATAACAAAGTCTAATGCGACGCACCTCGAGAACGACGACACAGACAAAGCAACTAGCTGAAATCTGGGAAAAATTGCTTTGTTCCTGCGCCTGGTTCCAAATTTGGGGCATGTTAACTTACGCAGGGTTAAATATAACAATCATGACCTCATTCGGTTCACAATAATAATAGTTAACACAGATATTCATCACACCCTACACAAGTAATGATATGTTTCATCATATTAACTTAGCCATTACGATTTAATTCATCGGAATCGTAGCATATTTAGCAATGAGTATATACAATTTGCAAGAAACTATGTGGATAACTTCATCTCTGAGAACAATTTTCAAGAAATTAACAATTTTTCCTGGTATTTTATTTAAGAAATTAGAGATTTTGCTAGATAGTTTGATAAACAAGGTAATACAATAATACTTACTGGCAATTGAACACTTGTTAGCAGCTTGAGAAGGCACATCGATTGACAAGCCCTTGAAGTATTTGTCGTGTGCTTGTGAGTTTATACAATATCTAACATATCCTCGAGGCTATGACGTTTACCGACGATCGTCGCGCCAATAGTAACCGAATTCTCTTTTATGAGGAGTATGGAGTTTTTCAGCAAGTTGAATATATATATATATATATATATATATATATATATATATATATATATATATATATATATATATATATATATATATATATATATATATATATATATATATATATTAGCCAAAAAATAGCTTGCATGTCAATGATAAATTCTATTTTCAGACTTTCTAATATACATGTTTTACTGTGAGGAATAATCCATGAGAAATATCATTGCATATGCCAATATCTTTACAGTCATCTAGTACATTACCTAACAAAGAGATATCTCCCTCTCTTATCCATATCTTATCGCTGATTTCTTTTTTTTTAATCTTTTTTTCTCTTCATAGAAGCATCGTTGCATTTGTCAATTCGCATACTTCTATTCAAGTACCACATTTTGAAGAGAAACCTAAAATAAGTAAAAAAGAAAGAAAAAAAAACAGTAGGAACATCTCCCGTCATCTGCCACTCTGCCACTTCTTGACACATTCCTTTCCTTCCCTAAGCCTGTCACCATGTATGGCTTTGAAGCCTTTCCTCATTAATTTTAATAGTTCTAAGAATATTTATGATGAAACATGTAAAGTTCCCTTATTCACAAAGTCTATCCTTTTTTTTTCCCAGGGTCAATCTTGTAGTCTTTCTTCCCTTTTTCAGGATAGCTGTGATAAATGTTTACACTATACCCTCATATATTGCATAAGACTCTTTCTCAATGACATCATCGGGTATATTTGATGAGCTGCCTATATCAGAAAATTCGAAACTGACCCCTTCGTCGTTATATCAGTTTCAAAGTCAATATTTTCGAGCAAAATGATGGTTAGGCTGAGTTCTAATGCCAACTCTCGCTCATTTCCATCATCACTCGAAGGACGCTTATCCCTCATCAACGTTTCACCAGATATGCAGAGAGAATCCTCATTTTTTGACTATGAATGAAGAGTTTTGTTTCGTTCCCCAATTAAAATGACCCCAGTCGATACTTTAAACTTAAAGTATCGGGATACTTATGGGGACTACGAATCCGCCTAATCAATCCATACAAATGTCACAAGCAGTCTTTATTGATTCTCCGGGTCATTATATAACCTAGACTATATAAACAGTTCAACCTATCAAACCGTCCAATCAGAGATTTTCTAGAAAGAATACTACCCCTCTGAAAGCTAGAATAACGACGTGCATGAACTTTCACTCTCATAGTTCTCATGTGTACCATCTTACCAAAAAATTCTTTCTGGGAGCCTATAACCAACCCAAAATCGTCTACCTAATTATCATTATTCAAATGAGCTGAACAAATGACAGCATGTGTGGTGATGATGTGATCGGCACGGTGACAGGCACGTAGCCATTTATTTCTAAATTCAATATCTTCAGGAAATCTAAAGAAGCTTATAGGATACCCTTTATTGTCATCCTTACATTTTTACGACCGTAAACTGAGCAATTATCAGGCATTGGAAACCATGAATCTTTCTGCTTTCGCTTGCAATCTCAAATTATAGCCGACGAAACGGATGACTTAACAAAGACAAGACAGGTAACACTGAGGGAAAGCGGACGCCAGCGACGTCATATTTTCCCACCGCTATAAGCGGTATCCACCGAGGGAAACCAACACTGAATATCCCAACTTTACCATGCGAAGTAGGAATTCCCACATTGCTTGAAAGAGAAACCTCTGTTCTCTAATACGTTTCTGATCTCGATAATTAACTTTATGGGGTTTAAATTACTAAACTGTTAATATAATTGTCCAATCCTGGTCCTATTTTTGTGTTTGAATTGCTTATATTACTTAAGTTTAAATATAACAATCTAAGCCTAGTACCATTTTTAACTTAATTACTTTTGTTAATTAAGTGTTGATATAATTATCTAAGCATAGAAACATTTGTTGTGTTGTTTTAAATAAATCGTGTTAAGAACTGTATAATCGCTGTTTTGTCACTCCATCTATTACTAACCCTGAACTTTTACGTAACCTGCTGTTAAAGATATTAGGTTTGTTATTAATCAATTGATCGAAACCAATCTAGACATGTGCTCTGCTTGTAGCAGTATATAGGCATCTTTTGTATTTCTTTAACTGAATACAATACCTTTGAGATTTCTCCAGATTTAGCACAGGCGAGTGTGGATCGAGATGCAAGATATGGATTACGTAAAATATGTAAAGTAAAACCTGCTCGATACCGCTTTATAATACTAAGAGATACTTTTGTGGAAAGTGTAAAATCTCTTTATAAGCGATTTGTATTATTTAATATTTTGAATTTTTCTATAACTGCTACCACCTTAAGTCTGGTAATTATTACTCTTAAAACTATTGAAATCATAGACCTAAAAATGACTATGTTAGAGCTTCAGATAATAGGCAATTCTGATTGATTTTGTGAACTTCAAACATTAAAAATCTAGCATACAGTACATAGATATATGACGGAACTTTGATACCAAAATGCTGTTATATAATGATGACCTACATTGTACAGATGTAAAGACACTTATGCATTGCAGAACAAAATATCTAAAAGAGAAAGGAAGTGTTCAAGGCAAAAAGTAATACTTTGTTAACTAAGGACTTAATCGTAATGCAGACTAATTGATAAAGAGAAGTTGAACTGTTGTCAGAGGGTAAATTTGTTGTTCCAATCACAGGAGAATTCCTTATGCATGATATACGAATTACTGTTTACGTTAGTGCATCGCTGAGGCCACAATCTAAGGATCAAAGCCATGGCTGGCATTATTGATTCCCCCCTCTCTCTCTCTCTCTCTCTCTCTCTCTCTCTCTCTCTCTCTCTCTCTCTCTCTCTCTCTCTCTCTCTCTCTCTCTCTCTCTCTCTTTAGTTATGTGTTTGCCTCGAGTTTTTGTTCATAATGTTATAGGAGAAAATAATTTAGTTATTTATATATTTCATTGAAATGTAGGCAGTAGGACAATACGTAATTTACATTTCTTACATAACTGCTATATTGTTTGTGTTTGTTTTATCAATTGGGTAGTTGCGATGATACACTTGAATAGCTGGAGTAGGCAGAAAATCTTCTTTTAATAGTTTACAGATAATAACGTTTTCTCACTCGTTTTTCCATACTTTCTACTTTTAACTGGAAATATAAGATATACCTTTCATACTTCTGTATCATTCCTGCTTATAATACCGAAATAACTCAATAAATCCAAATAACTCTTCGAAAGCATTATGGCATAGAAATTATGTTTTCGTTTTAAATCGTAGAGAAAAGATGCTTAGTGAAATTATGCTCTAATGATTCCTAGGTAAAGCCTCCCTCAAGTTTCATATAAAAATAAACTTATGATGATTTAGGGTGAATTCTGCGCATTAGATGTTATGGCATTTTATTCTTGAACTAAAAATTATGTCGAAAACTTATGTTCAATCGTATAACCTTTTATCGTGTTATTTTCATGAAACCATTTAAATTAATGAACATTCAGTAGTTAACGTTCTTTGTAAATTATCATAAATTTTCCTCTAATTGATAAACATATTCTTTTTTTTTTTTTTTTTAATATTACGTTTGTATTCCTCTGCAACTCTGTCATAATTTTCCCACTATTGGAGAGAGAGAGAGAGAGAGAGAGAGAGAGAGAGAGAGAGAGAGAGAGAGAGAGAGAGAGAGAGAGAGAGAGAGAGGAATCCAATTTCTTTTACCGATTCATAAATTATTACATGAATACTGCGCCCATTTATGCATGCACGTATCATGCATTTATGTGCACATAAATACGTGCTTCCTCCTGAATCATTCATACTAAAGCTCATATGATATTAAATGCAATTTCCAGCTCGGTAGCAATATACATCCCAAATGAGTAAGAGATCCATTCATCTTTCGCTTGCACACTTTAACAATGCAACAAACACAAGAACTCACTACTAATTTGAATGAGGGTATGGTCATTTTCATCCCATCGGTAAGAGAAAAGTGTGCAAACGACAGGAGCTGCCACCTACCAAACTTATGCCACCAGTAACGAAACTTCATTTCTAATCACTGATATGATTACCAGAGCCATGGGAGAGTCACCGACGTTGAATTTTATGCAACTTGCTCGTGTCAGCTGAATTATGACCGACATAACAGAACTTTTGTCGAATGCTTTGTAAATAGACATCGCTTGGAGTTTTGAATAACCTTTTATAGCATCATAAAAGATTTTTTGGTACAGGACAATTGATCTGTTTAAGGTGAACGGCTAGAAATGCACATTTGACCAGTCATCGCTAAATATTCGGTGTCAAAGGAATAGAGCAGGAACAGTATTTTAAGGACATGATGTACGGTCTATCCGATGATCTTTTCATAGACATATAATTACCCACAAAACATTGGACTTTATGAAATTAACTAGGACATAGTGAGTGTCCGTGTTTGTGTGTGCGTGTGAGTGTGTAAAGGTTTTAACCGAAGTCTGAAAGTTGCCTAAAAGCACACGAAATGTAATCATAATCCGAAATCCAATATACAGTTTTCCTCTGTAGATTTAGTGTCAATGTTAAGTCCTTATGAGCAGCAAATGGTGAAATGTTGACCAGAATTAAGGGCAAATAAGAACTTCGTCCTGTCTTCAATGCTAAGTAATTAAATTGATGTTCTTTTTAATGTCATCATGGTCATTTTTTTTTTTTTTGTTTACTTGCGTTCCTTTAAAAAGAAAACACAGAGAAAGATTGTAGATAATCTAGGTATATACAACAAACTATTCTAGTTCATTCGTAAAGCTATCTGGTGCATAATGTGTCCAGTTCCCTATGTTCCATTGGTTATTTTGTTTTTTAGACTTACTCAAGTAAGCTCTGAATCATTTGATACGATATCTGCTTCAGAAGGTTGTATAAGCGAGGACTGGAACAATTACCTTTATGCTCTCTTTAGGGATACTGAAAATTGTTATCTTGTTCACCCTTTATATCAACGCATTTGATTGACACCAGCGTCCCGGTAGGTATTGTACTTGTAGGCTCACAATTTGGTATTTCTGGTGGCATTTGAGTTCTAACTATCATACCATCAACAGTCTTGGTAAAGAATTTGTGTTCATTTTCGATTGAATAATCGTCAGTGCTATTTTTTTTCTCTCTATTTATAAAGATCCTTTCACAGACGAACTTTGCATATTTATTACTACCGATGAGTACCTGTGAGCGTGATTTCAATCAAATTTTATAAGCCCATGTTGATGTCCCATCTTAATACATCACTCAAGTTAATACACCCCTTCGCTGTGCTTTATTCGGTAAAATTGATAAATTACATCAACTTTCTTCAGGAATCTTTATATTTTATAAATCAATTGCGTAATGCTTCAGGACATGCTTCTCCAGAGAGACAGAGACTGATTAATTCAATGATACTGAACATGGACCAGGATCATATGAGAATCCTTTTAGCATCAAACTATCATCCTATATCTTATCACTCTCATCCCAAGATGCCTCCAAGGAGTCAAAGTAAATCATCAACATCTCACAAATGTTTCTTCTGAAATTGCAATGAACGATATGGGTCTGTTTTTCTTCGGTTCCACACGCTTTTTTTTTTTTTTTTTTTTATACTTGAGACCAAAAGGAGTCAAACACATGTCATCAAGACATCGCACCAATATTAGAAAACCGAGTTTCAATACAATTTTATTTGATCTTCCATTTTCTTCAAACGAAAGAAAAGCAAGGATTTATGCTATGTCATATTACAGAGGTGAAAAGAAATAATAAAAGGACAATATCTTTTGCCCGAAAACTTCAGGAAGTACATATATAGGTCTAAGGAGTTCTAGGCTTTTGACAATGAGGTATGGTTGATGACTATCGAGTGGGCGATTGTCTGGCTTTCAACAGATGAATTGTCTGGCTTTTCTTGCATCCAACGAAGTTGAAGGGAACGTATTTCAGTTGCGCAAGTTTTGTGATGACCCAAAATGAAAAAAAAAAAATCTAGTTCGATGTTCCACAGAGTATTATTGTCAAACGTAAATATTTCATAGTTACAAATAACATGATTATTATCATAAAATTGAAGTAAAATATTCTAAATGGTATAGAACTACTATTGTTCTATAGGCCACATTATGCAGGTCTTTACGGTCAACGTGGGTAGCATCATGACCTTTCTTTGACCATAATAGCGGCCCTTTCTTTTCTACAACTGAACAGACGAGTGGATTGTAGCCGGCAGCGGTTCACAGGCCTATTTAACATGAGCCAAGTGCTCTCCCAATCTACCTGCCCTCAATAGCGAAGTGCTGCCCTGATGGCGGCTTCTAGGGTTATCTCTATCAATTGATTTTATTCATCTTTTACTTCCAAAAGTCAGATATAACACTGAAAAACAAAATAATGATAGGCCTACTAGTTTTCATATGTAGATTTCTGTATATTTTACTTCTATTTGTTGCAGTGCAACATTGGTGTGGTAAACGCTATGGGTTCTCCTTATGGGCAGTCTATAATCCAATTTTCTTTCGATTATGATTTCATACTTTACTGCAGTAATAAATCTTTCCTTATGGAAGATTTTCATGTATTCTATTATGTCATCTCCCGATATACTCCTTTTCAGAAGGTGTACTTTAGAAGAGTCGTTTCCAAAAGGAAAATTTGTAATACCATTTCTTGCTGTCGAGGAATATAAAATCCTGCTATTATTTCATCATTCATATTGTTTCACTAATTCAATTAGTACGTAACAGAACCAAAAGGATATTAACTTGCAATTTAAATTTGTACGGAATAGAATACCTTGCTAGTAAAATTTCCTGAGACAAATAGATAGGAGACAGAAAACATTGATAAAATATAATAAAATGACAGAAAAACATCAAAAACATTAATAAGTCTCAGATATCGGTAGTAGATCTACATTTAGAAAAAAATAAGATTTTCGTGTACAGGGCTTCAAAACGAATGATTAGTTGTCTCTCAAACAAAAGGGGCTTGAATCAAGATTGCCGTAAAAAAAAAAAAATAAATAAATAAATAAGTAAATAAATAAAAAAAAATAAAAAATCATTTTACAAGAATAAAAGTGATGGAAAACTTTTCTGAGCATTGTAGACAAGTAGCCCACGAGAAAGAAAGCACCAAACAATTGTAGAGGCGCCAGACCATCGAGTGATGGTGGAAGTTTGTAGTAACATGTAGGTCGGCGATTCTGTGAATCCATAGACGCTTAAGGAATAAATAAAACAAAGGTGAATTAGGGAAATTGTGTGATCAGTATTGAATATGTATAAACATTCGAAAATAGGAGGAAACATGGACCTGTATGTGTAAGTCTCTAAAGTTTTGATTGTTATGAATAATGTAGTCTAAAGATATGATGAGAAACGTTTCAGTAGAGTAATAAAAAAAGGGTGATAATATTTGACTAAGTAGGCAAATTATAAATGAAGGCTTAAAGGTTTGAAAGTCACCAAGGTGGGGGGGGGGTGCAGAGCATTACACAGGTTACTAACTGTCACCGAATACTTAGAGACAGTAAAAATCTGACATATGGTTAACGTTCAATTCCTTTTTCCACCCATACTAGGACCAGTAGAGACTATTATTATTATTATTATTATTATTATTATTAGCTAAGCTACAACCCTATAGTAATTTTTGTTTTTGTTTTTTATCAAGGCATATTTGCACCGACTCGCAGGGGTGCCCTTTTAGCTCGGAAAATTTCCTAATAGATGATTGGTCGGAAATATTTTTGTCCGAATACCATCATTGTTTTCAAATGATTACCAAGTAATGTGAATCGAAACTTACTTACTAATCTAAATTTCTCCCTTAGATATAGGTTTTGTCAATAAATAATGTTAACGAATAAATATATTATAAAGTATCGTGATGGTAAATCTAAACTTAATAACAACACCAGCCGAAGTCAACGACAGGAGCTTGTTTTCGGATGCACACCGCATAATGTTGTTACTTTTCACATATTTCAACACAAATTGAGACAAATTACACTAGGAATAAAGAAAAACATGTTTTTTTTATAAACTTATTTGGAATACCAGAATCTACGAAAAACGTGGAATTGGTAAAACTAACTCATGGTGAAAATAGCGGTTCGGTTAAAGCAAGACTCACGTAGAGTGGGTCCTGGGTAAAACGAGCATTCTACTGTCAAACACCAAAGAGAGAATGGAAGGGGATTGTAACTCGGCGGGGAAATTATGAATTCGTTTAATTGGGATTTTTAGGCAATTTATGCAACACTGCAGTATCATCAAACCAAAAATATTGCTATTAATAAAATCCAAACCTTAAAAAAAAAAAAAAAAAAAAAAAAAAAAACTTTCTATACGGGCTTACATCATAGTTCTATGATGTACAATAAGTCTGTATAGAAAAGGTTTTCTCTCTTTTTCGTAAAAGTTCAGATTCTAGTGTATTGTATAAAATATGTAGCTTGTACACATACTAAATAAATCATTGATGTCACACACGCATGCATATGGATGTGTTCCAACATCTCGACTGACATCTCTCTCTTAACCCTTTTTACTTCATAGGCCTATGATGGAAGTTCGTATAGAAAGGGTTTTTTATTTTTTTCGTAACGTTTTAGATTTTATTGATAGCAATATTTTCGGCTGAGGATACTGTAGTGTTGTATAAATTGCATAAAAGTCACAATTAAACGAATTCATAATTTCACCGCCGAGTTACAATCTCCCTTCCATTCCCTCTTTGGTGTTAGACAGTAGAATGCTCGCTTTACCCAGGACCCACTCTATCATCTTTATGCGAGTCTTGCTTTTACCGAACCGCTATTTTCACCAACAGTTTGTTTTATTAATTCCAAGCTTTTAGTAGATTCTGGTATTCAAAATAAGTTTATAATAACATGTTTTTCTTATTCTTAGTGTAATTTATCTCAATTTGTGTTGAGATATGTGAAAAGTAACATTATGCAGCGTAGTAGAACACTGCACCACCAGTGCAGCTACGTTCTGAATATCGGCGTTTTACTAAGGGTGAAGTCAAACACTCTTCCTCTGGTTTGTTCATGTATTCCATCAAAGAGGCGAGGTTTGACTCGGCAAACAAAAGCAGCAATAAATATACAAAAAAAAAAAAATGTAAATATTCATGTAAAACAATATATATACTATAACTATTATGTAAATACCAAATAATGTGAATGATGTAAAATACAATACAGTAATTCCACAGGTAAGATTCACTTAACATAAAAAAATAAACTTACATTTTCCAGACGCCGATTCTAATACTAAATTCACAGATAACCACTGGTAAAAAGTTGCTGAACAACCAGAAGCATTCAGCCTCCTAGCTAACAGCAACACCGGTCACTTATTACTATGATGAGTACACTGGGCAGCTCAGCACATCACAAATACTGCAGACCCACAGCATGCAGAAATTCCATGTGCTTTCCAGAGCCTGCCCACACTGAACTAACAAACTTACAAAGGCGCCAAGGCGGGCATAAATTTCGGCCTTTTGGGCAGATGCCAACAATAACAATACAATATTTTTCAGTAAAAACTCAATACTTCTTTTTCATAAAAAAAGTAAACAAAAAACTTATACAGTTTTCCATTCAATGGAAATATTTAATTCAAAATAGTGCACATATATGTATAATTAAATTACAAAACAAACATCAGGCAATCCTGACGCTCACTTATCCCCTCATCCTTATCATCAACAAAGAAAACGTGTAGCGCTAACTTAACTAAAAACGTAAAACGCTGTGGCATATCCTACACAGCGTGATTCCGAAAACAAGCTCCTGTTGTTGACTTCGGCGGGTGTTGTTATAAAATTTAGATTTACCATCACGATACTTTATAATATATTTATTCATTAACATCATTTATTGACAGGCCTATATCTTGGAGAGAATTTTAGATTAGTAAATAAGTTTCGATTCACATTACTTGGTAATCATTTGAAAACAATGATGGTATTCAGACAAAAATACTTCCAACCAATCAGCTTTTAAGAAATTTTCATAGCTAAACGGGCATTCCTGCGAGTCGGTGCAAATATGCCTCGATAAAATAAATTGACGATAGTTGGAAAAGCAAGATGGTATAAGTCCAAGGGCTCCAATAGGGAAAAATAAGCACAGTGAAGAAAGGATATAAGGAAATAGATAAACAACGTAAAAAGTAATGAAAAACTAAAATGAAATATTTTAAAAACATTAGCAAGATTAAAATAGATACTTCATATATAAAATATAAAAAGACTTATGTCAAACTGTACAACATAAAAACCTTTGATGCAAAGAAAGTAGCATCATCTGCATATGCAACAAGCTTGTTTTCTTAAAGAGATAGAGAGAGACTGTGGGCACTTGTGGGCAGTATGCCGTGGCTTGAAAACTACTCGCCAACTAAACTGTTTAAGAAGAAACCAGACAGAACAAAACAGGGGAAAGCCCGAACAACATCACTTAAGAAGAAATCAGCCAAGAAATAGGAGGAATCCTGGACTTGTGAATTGTGCTCAAAAGACTTCAATGATGAAGCTGACAAGCTTGTTGGCGCTGACCTGTATGCAAGATTCTACTGCTCAGTGTGTATAGATATGCCTGATGCGCCTTATTTATTATTGTTTTGCCCTCAGTGTGCAAGCAAGGCTAAAGTCTGGTGGCAACAAGACTTTAAGTTGGAATCCAGATGTGATGAGCTCATGAAGAAAGTTGAGAACAGAATGAATGCCCTAGAAACCAAGTTGGACAATAAATTGAAATACTTGCCTAAGGAGACAACAAAAAAATGATCAGACATGGTTAAGGATGTCACAGTAGCACCAGGTGAAACAGCTGATTTCAGATCTATTGTGAAAGACATTATGGAACAACAGAAAAAGGAACAGTCAGATAAGGAGACTCGTGAAAAAAAAAATTTAATAATTTATACTATTAAGGAAAGTGAGCATGCCTCAGTGGAGGACCGAATTCAAGATGATGGTAGGTTTTTTCAATCAGCTCTGCGATGAAGCCTTTGGTGTATAGGACATTAAGCGGAAAAAAGTTGCGAGAATTGGTGCTAAAACTATGAAAGATGACACAGCAAGAAACAAACAATGCCCACTGAAAATTGTTTTCAATCAATTGAATGAATAGGTAAAGGAAGCAGCAGAACTGACAGCCAAAAATGAATAAAAAAAATTTGGTGTACAAGGTCAGAGGCCCCCCATGGAATCTGCGGATAGAAAAAAAATTAAAATAAGTAAATAGATAAATTAAAAAAAGAACAACATGGTCAATCTGCAAGGGGTATGAATAATCAATAATGTGAAAGTGTAACAGTAAAAAGTAAGCACATTACAATTGAAAAGCAGCATGCACCATCGACGTACAGGGCAAGTACAAAAATGGATAATAACAACAGCTCCAGATTAGGATCAGCAAAAGCCACCATTGATATATATTACACTAATGCGGACTCTCTTAAAAACAAAATTGATGAACTAAGAATCATCACCAGTCCTACATGCTCACATGACATAGCCATAAGTGATATGAAGCCGAAAAATTGCTGGTACAGTGTTGACAAAATAGAACTGAATATCCATGGATATTGTCTGTTTGAAAATTTAAATCACCTAAATGCCAGGCGCAGAGTATACATTTATGTCCAAGAAGAACTGATTCCCTCTGAATACACTCTACATAATGACATTGCTGGAAACTTTAAGGGAGTGCTCTGAGTGCAGACTGAAATGGAGTCAAAGGCAAAAATGATAATTGACATCTACCAAAGCACTAACAGTACTGAGTGCAATAGTGACAGCCTGAATGAGTTATTCTGCAAACTTGGAAATATGAGACTTACCAATTTGATTACTGTTGGTGATTTCAATTTTCCAGAAATCGGTTGGACTAACAAAATACGTCTTGAAAATGAGAACTATGGTCCCTATAAGTTTATGGAAACTGAAGGATTCCTTTCTTTATCAGCACTGTACACAGCCTATAAGATTCCGACAAGGCAATACCCCAAATGTGTTGGATCTGGTGTTCACAAGTGAGCAGGACATTCTCAATGATGTGCGAATAGGCCCTGCCCTGGGGAAAAGTGATCACTGCTCACTCATGGTTGAAATTGTTGCCAAAGCCAGCCAGCAAAAGGAAACCAGGCCGAGATTCAACTAATACAAAGCAAATTATGACAGCCTTAGATAAGCGCTGGTCTCCGATTGGAAGGAGCTTCATGGAGCTGATATGATAGAGGAATGTTGGTCTTCTTTCTAGGAAAAGCTGACTGAAGTATGAAACTGCTACGTACCACATAAGAGTGGGGTACCACGGAGGCGGACACAGATCTAGATGATAACATTGCACTCAAGAGCATAAAAACTAAGTGTCAAAGATGGCGAAGCTTCTTGGAAACTAAAACAGGTAAAAAATACCTTGAGTATACAAAGGCACGAAATCGGGAAAGGTACCTATCACGAAAGACAAAAAGATAATTTGAAAAGCCAATAGCCATAGAGATGGAAATAAACCCCAAACCATTCTGGACATTTGTGAACTCTCACTTGAAAACAAAGTCTGATATATCAGATCTGGACAAAGAAGATGGCCTCAGAATTCAGTCTGAGAAGGAGAGGGTAGAAACCTTGAACCTATAGTTCAGGAAGGTATTCACCGAGGAAGTTACCTTGCATATCCCTACACCTAAAATCAGTCATTTTGATAAAGTACTTCGGGACATCAAGCTGGATCCTAAAGATGTATTAGAGAAGCTGAAAGCACTGAAAACCAAAAAAGTATCAGGGCCAGATGAGATACATCCCAAACTGTTGTCTGATGCAAAGAATCAGTTAGGAGTGCCATTAGCAATCATTTTCAATAGATCACTCAATGAAGGCAAGCTCCAAGCTGAATGGAAAAGAAAACTTGTATCTTCCATTTTCAAATAAGG
>NC_090739.1:92203276-92208276 GCF_036898095.1 Palaemon carinicauda | reverse complement strand
CAGAACTTCGTCAAGAAAGTCAGAGGGTTATGGTCTATTAGGACCGTGAGTGGGAACTCATGGTCAGCATGATATGATTCTAAATGCTTCAGTGACAAGACCATGCCTAAGAGCTCTTTTTCAATAGTACTGTACCTAGTTTGAGCAGGATTCAGTTTCTTTGAGAAGTATGCAATAGGGTGTCAGACTTGATCTTCCTCCTGCAGGAGGACAGCTCCCACCCCTATGTCACTGGCATCCACGGCGAGAGCGAAGGGTCTAGTGTAGTCAGGTGCACGGAGCACGGGGCGGCTCATTAAAATGCCTTTTAGGTGGTCATAGGCCGCTCGGCATTCATCCGTACAGCAGAACTGCTTGTTTCCTTTGAACAAGTCTGTGATGGGAGCGGCTACCTGAGAAAAGTTTGACACAAACCTCCGGAAGTACTGCACCATCCCCTGGAATCGTTGGGCTTCCTTCTTAGTTCTAGGGTAGGGCATCTCTCGTATTGCACGGATATTAGCATCTTTGGGCATTATTTTGCCCCCTCCTACTTGGTGGCCCAGGTAGGTAATCTCAGTCCCGCCAAACGTGCATTTTTTGAGGTTGATGACCAAATTTGCCTTTTGGAGGGCCCTCAGCACCTTCCCTAGAGTTTGGAGGTATTCTTCCCAGGTCTTGGAGAAGATGACGATGTCATCTAAGTAGACCACACAGTTGGAAATCCCTGCTAGTACCTTGTTCATGAGTCTTTGGAAGCAGCTGGGTGCGTTCCTAAGACCAAAGGGCAACACTCGACACTGGTAAAGTCCATCTCGGGTTATGAATGCGGTTAGTGGCCGTGACTCCTCTGCAAGTGGTACCTGCCAGTAGCCCTTTTCTAGGTCGATCTTACTTAGATAAGGAGATTCACCTAAGCTCTCCAAGCAATCCTCGAGGCGAGGGAGTGGGTAGGACTCCGGTTTTGTCACCGCATTCAATTTGCGGAAATCTATACATAGCCTATCCCCTCCTCCCTCTTTTGGCACTAGGACCACCGGTGATGCACATGGACTTTCACTTTCCTCAATGAGACCTAAGCTGAGCTGCAACTTGATCTGTTCCGACACCCTTTCAGTCCGCTGGGGGTTTAACCGATAATAATTCTGGTGGATCGGACACATTCCTGGGACCAAGTCAATCTTGTGTTCTAATAGTTGGGTGTGACCCAGTGTGTCTCGCACTACTTGTGGGTGCTGCAGCAGGAGGCTCTTGACAACACCCCTCTTAACAGTGTCCAAAGCAGGAGTGACCAGCTTAAAGTTGCCCAAAACCTCGGAGTTGCTCTCGGGTGAGTGGATCTGGGTAACAATACCCACCACATTGGCCCTTTGTTGATAGGGCTTAAGCAGATTGATATGGAGCCACTTGGCTCGTCTTGAGCCGCAATCCACTAGGTAATTTAATTTACCCTTCTTCCCAAGAATCTTGTGGGGGCCCGTAAATTTTGTGCTCAACGGTCTCTGTTTTCCTAGGCGGAGAACCAGAACTTGATCTCCCACTTCAAAACTTTGATCCTGGGCTTCACGATCTACGTGACTTTTTATGATGCCCTGTACCTTTGCCTCGGAAGCCTTGGCAATATCCCAGGCAGTTCGTAACTTAGCCTGTATATCTGGCAGCTCTTCCACACAGGAGACCTTGGAGGAGTCCTCCCAAGCTTCATAGAGTATGTCTAGTGGCCCACGTGTGGAGTGAGCGTACAGCAACTCAAAAGGGCTGTATCCTTTGGTTTCTGAGCGTGCCTGGCGGAGAGCGAACAGAGCATAAGGCAAGTTCTCCTCCCAATCCGAAGAGCCAGCCTCCCCTAACTTTGTCAAGACTGTTTTTAGAGTTTGGTGGGAGCGCTTCATGAGTCCTTGGCTCTCTGGATGATATGCAGTAGAGGTCTGGTGGTGGACACCATGGTACTCCATTGCTGCCTTAAACTCTCTTGCCATGAAGTGAGAGCCCTTATCCGACTGGTCTGTGGCTGGGGGAACCCAAACCTACAAAAGAATTGTGTCAGTCCTCTGACAGCATGACTGGCATTGGCGCACCTGGTCGGTACAGCTTCGAGTTGGCGCATGAGCAGATCAATCATTGTTAATAAGAAACGATTTCCACGCTTACTACGGGGTAGGGGACCCACATAATCCACTAGTACATCATGGAAGGGGATACCTGCAGATGGAATGCGTTGGAGAGGAGCCCTCGGCACAACCTGGTTTGGGTTACCGGTAACTTGGCACGGAGTGCTGGAAGCTACGTAAGCCTGAACACTCTTCTGTTAATCCCGTCCAGAAGAAATGAGGCTGGATCAGGTGGGTAGTGCGTTTCACACCAAAGTGTCCTCCCAATCCCTCATGAGCCTTACGTAGCACTGCCAAGCGGAGATTACGGGGAACAACTACTTGCCGGCGAAGGGCTTCTGCAGGATCGTGAGGGCCTCGGGTGACTCTGAAGAGCACCCCTTCCTTCAGCAGGAAATTCTCCTTTGAGAGGTTAATCATCTCTGCTTCGTCTGAGTAAGCAGCTTCCCTGTAGGTTTTCAGCGTCTCGTCCAACAATTGAGATTTGATGAGCTCTGTCCGACTCCCTAGGTCCTCTGGGGTGATGGACGCTTCTCCCTCAGACTCCCCCGAGACCCCTGGGCTAGTATTTGGGTTCGCTTCATTCCCTGTGGTGGTGAGCACCCCCGCTCCTTCCAAATAGGCCTCTGGGGTACGAGGCTTAGACTCATTGCTTTAGGAGGAAGGCTCTTGCACCACCTCACTTAGCCAAGGTACTTCCCCAAGGTCAATGTCTTCTTAAGGAGGGGCGTTCTCAGTCCCGGGCTCCGGCTCGACTGCTTTCATGCACCTGAGGGGCACGCGCTGTATGCCTCTTGGGAGGTCTTGTCCCAAGAGCAAGTCATAGCCTTCATGCCCGAGATCGCTCACTACCCCTAGCCTGCACCTTTTGCTGAGCTGGGGCGTGGTCACTCTCAACTCCACAGTAGGGAGATCCTTAGTGATTCCTTCGATCCAACGGACCGTCATGCGATTGTCCTGCTGGACTTTGGCACCGATAGGCACCTGGTGCCATAAGATTAGTGAAACGTCTGCACCAATATCCTGTAATGCTCTGACTGATTGCGGAGAGCCGTCTCCTTCAGGCAGAGCTACTGTGATCTCCCCAACAGCGGGCTGTCTTTTGGGAGCTTCTCGGATAGAGATTGAGAGGGCAGCTGGAGAAGAGGCTGAGGATTTGCTGGGACATAGTGAGTAGTTCTTTGTGTGTCCGTAGCACTTACATACCTCGCAGTATGCACTAGCATAGTTTGGCTTCGCCACCTTAACCTTGGGCTTATTCTTCTGCTTCGTGGACTCAGTTGACTGACCGGATAGCTTCAGCCGACAGTTGGTTTCCAAGTGGTTAGATCTCCTGCAATGGCCACACTTGGTAGGGGTGATTGGATTTTGCCGGGGCTTAGACTTACCCGATGGGACTGAGCTGGGGGGGCCCCGAGTTGAACTAGACCAGCTCGTACTCATCAGCATACTCGCAGCATGCTCTAAACACGGCTGGATTTTTCTCAGAGATGTAAATTGAGAGCGCCGGTGGGGCGTTCCTGTGGAAGTCCTCAATTTTGAAGAGTTTTAGGAGGTTGTCGTAAGTAGTGCACTTTGCAGCCTCGACCCAAAGGGTGTTGAGCCTATCCTTCTGAAAACCCCAATAAGACCAAGATGTCATGGGGGACTTGGTGAGCCCACACCACTGACGGCGCCAATTTTCAGGACTTAGTTTATAGGCCTCAATCAAGGCCTTCCTGACGGCCTCAAAATTACCCTGTTTATCGGCGGGGAGCGCAGCATGAGCATCCTTCCCTTTCCCCGCCATATGCTTTGACAGTAGTAGGGCCTTCATATCCTCCGTTACGGCACACGTCTGAAACACGGACTCCACCTCATTTAGCCACCTCACAGGATCCTTGTCGTCCCACTGAGGAATGAGTGTGTGGACAGGCATGGAGGGGAAGCTTTGGCCATTTTGAGTGCCGTTGAGGTGAGGGCTGTTTAGCCGTGCTAGCTGGATATCCTGTTCCCGCATCTTTAATTCATGCTCTCTCTCTCTCTCTCTCTCTCTCTCTCTCTCTCTCTCTCTCTCTCTCTCAAACTCTTCCTGCTCAACCTTCCTCCGGGTATTGACCCCATTCACAAGCTCCCGCACATAGCCTTGCAATGCCTCTCCTTCGTAACCTTGTCGCTCTGCCAGGGCCACAAAGTCCTGAATCTCTGCAGCAGTCATCTTGCTAATTTTATGGGTGAACCTCTATGCTAGACAAAACAAAATGGAATCACAACTATGGAAGAATCCCTAAGCTAGTCATAAAAAGAAATGGAATCACAACAATGGGTGAATCTCTATGCTAGTCTTAAAAAAAATGGAATCACAACAATGGGTGAATATCTATGCTAGTCATAAAAAATGGAATCACAAAATGGGTGAATCTCTGAGCTAGTCATATAAAAATGGAATCACAACAATGAATGACCCTCTATGCTAGTCATAAATAAATGGAAACACAACAATGAATGAACCTCTATGCTTATCATAAATAAATGGGATCACAACAATGAATGACCTCTATGCTAGTCATAAATAAATGGAATCACAACAATGAATGACCCTCTATGCTAGTCATAAATGAATGGAATCACAACAATGAATGACCCTCTATGCTAGTCATAAATAAATGGAATCACAACAATGAATGACCCTCTATGCTAGTCATAAATGAATGGAATCACAACAATGGATGACCCTCTATGCTAGTCATAAATAAATCGGATCACAAAATAGATGACCCTCTATGCTAGTCATAAATAAATGAAATCACAACAATGAATGACCCTCTATGCTAGTCATAAATGAATGGAATCACAACAATGAATGACCCTCTATGCTAGTCATAAATAAATGGAATCACAACAATGGATGACCCTCTATGCTAGTCATAA
>NC_090739.1:92158276-92178276 GCF_036898095.1 Palaemon carinicauda | reverse complement strand
AATTAACATATAAGCCTCCTCTGCCGCCCAGGAAAAACCATAGATAAAAAACAAAATCTCAAGTTTTGAAAAACTATGGAAACCTGTGTATCCACGGCAATAATGCAGAGTAAACCAAATTTGAGTGGTGGAACCTCACTCTTGTACTACTAATATATAATAATGATAAAAATAATGATAATAATAATAATAAATTCGACTTGCTCGGGCTAGCGTGCGCTAGAAAGTGACCACTTACTAAATAGGCTACCTCTTCAAACATCGAATACGTTTCACCCAACACTAAGTTCTCATTGGCCACTGCCTACATAACAACTGAACTTAAGTAACAAGACACTAAGATCTGCTTACATGTCGTTAGGACAATTATTTTTCGCTATACTTCGTAACGCGAAAAAATTCTAGTCCTCACTTCACTCCGCATTCTCTACAGGTATGACCATAATAAAACATTAAATTGCATTACAGCGCACCGTGCCAGTTGACCCTAGATTATACCAAAGAAAGGGAGAGAAGGAAAGAAATGGAGAGAAAGAAATTAATGTTCCGATTGAATTATTTACACATTTAACCTCTTTTTGAAGCCCTTGACGAACATGTTTACTTGAAACAGACTACCAACACTCATGTCTATGAAGACACCTATCATTGACGTTATCGTTTGCAATGTTTGAACTTGTGGCCACAGTTTTTAACAAAAAATTCTGTTTGGTTACATTACCACAGTGCTTCAATTTACCTTAACCTATTCGGGAATACAGGAGCTTTTAAAACGTCTTAAAGATAAATCTATCAAAGGACAAAATCATTCCAGCTTCCTTTGTATCATGCAAAATACATCAAATATGGAAAATCATTTCTGACAACTTCCGATATAAAAAAAACTTCACAGTATTGGTGATTATTCCCTTTTTTTTTTTTTTTTTTTTTTTTTTTTTTTTTTTTTTTTTTTTTTTTTATCCTGTTCAACAAAGAAATCTTCAAATTACAATAAACTTAATTCCCCAAATCTCAGATAAGAAAACTTTAATGATATATCAAAATAATAAAGAAGTTTTTCAATATAGGAAAATATAAACCGCGCAGATTCTGCCAGCTTAATGTTGCACAGATGCTTGCAAAGATTTAACAATTGAATTTTCCGTTGGATCTATGTAACCCCTCATTTCATGCATCCGCATTATGGAATAAATAGTTTGATCACTGGAGATTACTAAAGCACCGGAATCTAATAAAAGCGTGATAAATAAAGCAACATACAATGGCATTTCGTTTTGCTCGTGACCAAGTTTCTCTTTGTTGAAAGACAAGTTTGTAGGCCTTGTCGGTGCGGTCATTCATCGATGATAGAAGATGCCCATGACAAATGAGGTCCCCCAATTTCCTGTCCAAATTAGATGCCACCGTCAAAGAAAACTGCTGGCATTTCATTGCATTCAAGATCCTGGAAAGCAGATTCCAAAAATAAAACATTGTATATATATACTTATAATTCCAAAAAAACTTTACCTAAAATATCTCATTTTTAAATTTCAGCAAAAATTTCCCTTTTTTTTCTTATCTTTTCCGTGTGTAATAAACCTTTTGTTACGTAAACACTCATAAAATTTAACAATAAAGTCTCCCTCTATAATATCAGAAGTCAAGATGGAGAGGACTTTCACTCTGGAATATTCTACTTAAGAGAAGAATTTTTACCTCCATTTTATTAATAACCTTTGGTATAAAGCATCAAACCTCAAGTTAAAGCATCAATTCCCTTTGTACCTGGATACCAGTATTAGAGATAAAAAACCTCAACATATCTTTAAAAGTAGCAAAACAGTCAAAAGAATGAATAACTCTCACAAGTCCATAACTCCGAAAAATGTAAGCAAGAATTGACCATTCATCCATGTTAGTTGACAACACTTCAAGAAATCCGCTCTTTTGTACTCTTTCTGAGCTAACATACATTGTTCAGGTGTATTCAGTACAAGTTTAAATTTTTTGGTTTTCTATGATTTCTAAATCTGGCTTTTTGCATTAAAATCGAAAAATTTTTGTTATCTGGAACAACGTTTAAACATTGTTAAAGTACTTCACAAAATTCTGTCGACTGCCTCCTGCTGCCTTCATGTTTAATTTTAATGATTCATTTGCTGTCCAGTTTCCAGCCACATTTTTCACGATAAAAAAAAAAATCGCTGTATTCATTGCTAAAAACTTCAAAATGACTCCAAACCTACTACTGAGGTGTCACAACATATAAATTTCCCTACACTAGATGAGTCACAAAATGATTATTAATTAAATCTGAGGCGTCACAATATAGCTGTAAATTTCCTACGAGGCGTCGCAATATAGTGATAAGATTGCCTACAACAGAGGCTTCGCAATAGTGCCTTTAACCGAGGCGTCACAACATAGTGATAAATTGCCTACATCTGAGACGTCACAATACAGTGATAAATTGCCTACATCTCAGGCGTCAAAATATAGTGATAAACTGCTTACATCTTAGGCGTCACAATATAGTGATAAACTGCCTACATCTTAGGCGTCACAATATAGTGATAAACTGCCTACAACTGAGGCGTCACAATATGGTGATAAACTGCCTACATCTGAGGCGTCACAATATAATGATAAACAGCCTACATCTGAGGCGTCACAATATATTAATAAACTGCCTACATCTGAGGCGTCACAATAATGTGATAAACTGCCTACATCTGAGGCGTCACAATAAAGTAATAGATTAAATAAGTCTGATGCAAATATATATAAAGTAACGACCAATATAAAATAAAAAGAATGAATTTTTGCGTCAAAACGTGATCTCAACCAGAGCATCTGATATTTCCCCATTAAGTTCCCAACTAGCTTTGCTTAATATGTAAAAATACAGAAATACTTTACCGTTTTCATTTTAACAATACCTCTCACGACAAATTTCGTGGAAATTATGTAACAGACAATTCTGTCCAAAAGATATTCTTGAAAATAACGTTTTTGTTAATTCAGAAGGTTTGGCATCTAAACAAGGTCTTTAACGACATATTTTATCCTTACAGTTACGAAATTGGCCTTCAGTATTCGTCCACTGTAAACCTTTCCAAATACAATTTAGAGTCTAAAAAACAATTATACTTTCTTGTAAATAAATCCAAATCTTGAAGCTTTTTAAAGTAAATAGCTAGCATCCAATGCCCCTTCAAAACAACCATCCGCAGCTATGCCATCTAAAAATACTTCAATCTTCACTTCCATAGATCTCCAATATCTAACAGACTTAAGAACGTAGGTAAAGATGTACCGCCGCTTTCAAAAATATCTACAAGATAATCCATTATAAAAACTTTTTGAATTTTTTCTTCAATGAGAAAGATATTGGTACGTTTTAATAGATTTCTATGCCATAAGCAGACTGTAGTCTGAAAGTAGATATTAATTCCAAAAAAAGTTTGTAATAAAAAACCAGCCTTTGCTTACCATTTCCATTCTTGGCCACCGTCAAAGGAATTATTTCTTTATTTCTCTGATACCAGTGTCATCCATTCTCTTTTAATAAATTTTGATTCGTTCCTTTCTGACCCATTGTTACCCAATCCAACAACCATAGTAACGGTTTTGAAATGGAATTTTGTAATCGCCCTTTTAGACGTCAATGAATACCTTACCGGACCCAATCTAATTCTGTTCAATGTATTGTGAATAAGAACAACCATCAGGCCATTAAAAACAATAAAATAAAATAAACACATAGTTCCAATTTCCTTGTACAAACTGCAAAGTATACAAAATAAACACAGCTATATTTTCACTTATCTTTTTGACGTCTTTCTTGGTACATTCCCGGCTCCAATGTCCCTTCTCGGCCTTCATTGAGCTCTCAACCTCTTCCATCAAAGTTGATATGAATCCACAGACTTTCCCTCGATCTTTAACTAGCTTGATACTTTCGGCGATGCTGCTGTTTGCGTACTAACTCGTTTCTGCAGCAGTTTTAGATATTCCTTGTCCTCCAAGTTGATAAACAATCGCATCTAATGCTATTTTCGTATCAGTTTCCTTAAAATAACACGATGCTCATTCAAATGGTTTTCCATCATACTTTAATGAGGTGCGGATACTTGTTGAATATTCTGCTGGAAATCGGATAATAGATTGTCCACCACTTCTTGAAACGGTTTCAGCATTCTGATTGCTAGCGTGAAAACACTATTCACATCTGAAACTGTATTTGACCCTGCCTGGCGTCCTGGCTAATAAATTCGACTTGCTCGGGCTAGCGTGCGCTGGAAAGTGACCACTTACTAAATACCTCTTCAAACATCGAATACGTTTCACCCAACACTAAGATCTCATTGGCCACTGCCTACATAACAACTGAACTTAAGTAACAAGACACTAAGATCTGCTTACATGTCGTTAGGACAATTATTTTTCGCTATACTTCGTAACGCGAAAAAATTCTATAATTTCCTCATTGCCGACGTAATATTGCCAATACTCGGGACAAATTTCTTTACTTATTTCGACCTCCTTGTTAATATGGCACATTGACGTTTAGTCAACATAGACTCATACTTCTCGACGACTCTCCAGTACGACCCCTTCGACCTCACATTTCCCATCAGCACAGTTATGGATGCCTATGCCCACTTCTTCCTAATGTACACAGATGTCTTCTGTCTTGGACTTTGCCAAACGCCCACAATTCCCACCAAGCATGGTATTTGTCACCATATCAACACAAAAGGCCCCCAGTGATTGTCAGATTCAGATATCTAGCCTCAAATTGTTTGACAGTTGCTAAACCAGCATTAGCTCAAATGGAATAAAATGGGGCTTTGCCAAAAGCCTCAAGTCCTTGGTCGTTATATCTACACATAGTCCTGAAGAAGGAGTGCTCCCTGCACTCTTCTGGGGATTACAGGAATTTGAGCATGCAGACAGAACTGGATCACTAACCCCTCCCCAACACCACCAACCTTACCTCCTACTAGCTCAAAGTGAAGGTGTTCTCAACTCTCGACTTGTTGAAGAGTTATTATCAGAGGCCCATGATCCTGCAAGACATCCATAAGACCCCCATCACCACCCCCTTCGGTACATATACATACAATACTCAAAAGAGGAACACCTCCATCACCTACACATTGTTCTCTACACCATACAACAGAATGGCCTTTTATTCTGACATGTCAAGTGTACATTTAGCGCCAATGAAGTATCATTCTTAGGGACCTGAAATGGGGTCACCTTCAGGAATCAGTGTTTTGCAATGAAAAGAATGCCCGATCAACTGCTGCTGCTCTCACTTTTCCCTTGCTACATGTCCCTCTCCTACTCTCCACCAATGCCAGTGAAGTTTCTACTGCTGCAGTACTCATGCAGGTGGTTAAAGGCTCACCCCGCCAATTGATCTTCTTCCATAGAAAACGATCTAAGCCAGAATCCATCTACTCTACCTTCGACAGCGAATTGCTAGCGGTGATTTGGTTGACCCTCAATTTCTCCACTCCAAAGAAGGAATGTCCTTCTTCATTAATATGAACCGCATGTTTCTGATGTATGCCTTCACTCGATAGTCCAGTGCCTGGTACGCCCATCAACGCCAATATATCTCCGCCATCGCTGAATATAACTGTACCCTTCAACACGTTTCTAGGAAAATGAATACCATTGCCGATGGGCTGTAAAGAAACACATTGGCTGCCATTCACATGGGATTGGATTACAACACCATGGCAGAAGCCCAACGAAAAGATTAAGAGTACTGTACCGTACATGTTTCACAAACACTCGCACATTGTAAGGTTTTTTTTTATCTAATTGTGTATCTCGCTCTACACTGCACTGTTAATCAGAACTGGTTTCAGTGTGTCTTTTCATGAATTGATGTGTTTGAATTTTTGTGATTCTCTTCTAGTGAAAGTCTGGTATATAAGCCCATTGTCTGTTGAAATAAAGTTAGTTGCATTCACCTCCCCTCTCAGTTATCACCTAACTGAGGCCTCATACAGTACCAAACATGAATGGCATCGTGCACATCCTCCGCAGTGAAGACGGCACACTCAATGATTCCAATGCCACCCTCCTCTCTGACATCAGTACTGGTAGGCCATGACTGTGGATACCTGTCCCAATGCGGTAACAGGTGTTTGATTTAATCCATGGCCTATTGCATCCTTCACATTGATCTACTGCACAGCTACCGAAGATTAAGTTCGTTTGGCACGGCATTACTAAGGATGCTAATTCTGATTCTGCGCCTGTACTTTACGCCAAACTTCAAAGGTACATGAACACACGGATTCAGGAGTGGGCAACTTTACTTGAAGTTAATTGTGTATTGTGGAAAATTTCAATTACTATACGGTATTGTAAAAACCTTAGATACGTCATATAATTAAAAAATCATAACAGGCATAAAATTTAAAACAGTAAATGTGGAAAAGAACATTTCACAAAAACATACACATTAGAAAGTAACAATTAGAATTTCACGAAAAAAATTATATTAGTATAAATTCATCAAAGTATCCGGATACAAGGTAAGTAGTGAAGACGATAATGGTATTAAAGACATGATACTTTCCGTATTTACGTTCTTCAAAGCTCAGGAAGAAACATAAAGCGGAGATTGCGGTAAGAGCTTTGGTCAAGAAAGCAATTAGATATATATCTCAGTAATGACTTATGCAAAGAACAATAAAAAAAACTCTAACACGATAAACAAAAGAATCTAATCAAGCACCCACAAAGGTTCATCTACAGCTTGCACAACTACCAAACACACGATGAACTAGTCTCCTTTATCTCGCATACGTGCTTGTTCTTACTTTTTAATTATGACCCTTGCATTCCAAAAATATCTTTTACTACATTTATTTAATCATTTAAGCCCCTCTCACCTCTTACGTCCAAGTGCTGATGAATTATTTATCCTACACACCATCTTATTTTCATCCATCCTTTGCCTACGACAGGACAACTTCAAAGTCCCCTTATCCACCCTCAACTCTGAGCTAATTTTTTTTTATTCTTTTATCACATTTACATATTTGCATATCTCTTGCTGATAAAAAAGAAACAGTTTATGTCAGCAGCTTAAACCTTTCTTTCCTTTGTCATCGCTTTACATCCAAACGTATCTTTTATGAAGGAAAGTTGACTCAACAATCCCATTCCCTGCATAGTTCCCTCTGACAGTTTAAGTCTCTCATCAGCCATTTACATATACTCAGCTGCATTTCTTGTTTTACCTATTCTTTGAGTCACTGTATCTCCAATCTAGCCATTATCCAGTATACGTACGTCTAAATTGAAATGAGAATCAACTATAACAATTCTTCCACAATATACAGTACATGGAGATTAATTCATTCATTTTTCTACTATCCATTAAAAATCATCCCTTACCGCTTACCCACTGCTTACCTCTAATCCTAAGGTTCTCCTTTACAAAAGTTCTAAACTACTTTACTAATACTTATTGTTCCTCTTCACCTCCCTTCCTGGATATAGCATCATATTACACATACACAAACACACACATTATATATATATATATATATATATATATATATATATATATATATATATATATATATATATATATATATACATATATATATATATATATATATATATATATATATATATATATATATATATATATATATTATATATATATATATATGTATATATATATGTATGTATATATATATATATATATATATATATATATATATATATATATATATATATATATATATATATATATATATATATATATATATATATATATATCTATCTATCTATATATATATATATATATATATATATATATATATATAACCACACATACATATATATATACATATATGTATATATATATATATATATATATATATATATATATATATATATATATATAGATATATATATATATATATATGAATGGATATACATAGTTTTGTGTATATATATAAATTATATATATACATATATATATATATATATATATATATATATATATATATATATATATATATATATATATATATATATATATATATATATATATATATATATACATGCAGTAACAGTAATAAAAAGCATTAAAAGCATGAAAATAGGCAAAGCATAAGGGGATGTTCTAACAATTGATTTAATAATAAATGGAGAAAAGTTGAAGTAGTAATACTCCATGAAATTTACACTATATATCTGCAAGAATTCTCTATATTTGCAGCTTGGAAAAACTTTATGAAAAAAACCACATAAAAAGTCTTGAAAAATTACCGCCTAATAAGTTTACTCTCCGTAATATATAAAGTATTAACAAAGATAGAATTAGGCCGAATAGGAAGACAGCTAGGCACGAATGAACAATGAGAACAGACAGACTTTAGAAGTGGATATTCAACAACTGAACATATCCATGTAATTACCCGGGTAATGGAAAAATCAACAGAGGATGACAAACCACTATGTACGGAATCCATGGGCTATTAGAGATTTTTCGATTCTGTCTAAACTTCAAAAACTAGGAATAGAAGAATGTTTTGTTGAAACACTTGAAGATATATATATATATATATATATATATATATATATATATATATATATATATATATATATATATATATATATATATATATATATATTTATATATATATATATATATATAAATATGTATATATATATATATATATATATATATATATATATATATATATATATATATATATATATATATATATATATATACAGAAATTACAGCAATCCTAAAATTTCATAAAGATGTCGACAAAATTCCGATTGAGAGAGGAAGTAGAAGGGAGACCTTATCTCTCCTAAAGTATTCACAGTATGCATAGAAGATATTTTTAAGAAATTAGATTGGGAAAATGTAGGAATCAATATTAATGGCGGGTACCTTAAAAACTTAAGTTTTGTTTAGTGAATCATAGGAGGAATTACAAAACATAATAGAAGATTTGAATAGAGAAAGCGGAAAAGATGAGCTGAAAATTAATATGAGCACAACTAAGATAATGTTCAATGAAAATGCAGAGAGGCAACAAATAGTTATGGACAAGGCGCTTGAGATTATTAATGAATACAAGTACTTAGGTCAAAGAGTAAGTGTATCCCTAGAACACGAGACCGAAATAAAAAAAAAAAAGAATAAGCATGGAATGGAGTGCCTTTTGTAAATAAAATGAGAATATGGAACGTAAAATGGTACTTATTTTGAAAAGAAAAGTATTTATTGATATTGTTGTACCATTATTAACTTATGCATTATGCATTGAGACAGAAAATAGCTCCAACTCGAAGAGCTATGGAAAGAATAATAATGGAAATAAAACCAAGAGTCAGAAAAAAGAGCAACATAGATACGAGAGCAGACATAATTAGAGGATATTCTAACAGCATGTGAGCAAAAAAAATGGACATGGGTATGATATATAATGAGAATGAAAGACAATACATGGATTGTAAAATAACACGGGGAGGTAAGAAAAGACGATGGATGGACAAAGTAAAAAAGTTTGCTGGCGTGGACTAGCACAGAAGGACCATACACAGACTCAAGGTAAAGAATATGTAGGAAGACTTTGTTCACAGTGGACTAGCATTGGCTGACGATTATGATATGCATATATATATATATATATATATATATATATATATATATATATATATATATATATATATATATATATATATATATATATATATATATATATATATATATATATATATATATATATATATATATATATATATATATATATATATATATATATATATATATAAGCACATATTGAGTATGTGTTGTTTCAGATGTGTGTAACTGTATAACAGAATACATCTTATTAGCTTTAAAGTATTTATTCTATAAAAACAACAGAGTTAAACATCTCCAACACTGGAGGAAGCTGGGTTGGTCAGATGACCAATTCTGGTGAAGTATAGATATGAACTGACTAACTTAACGATATCACAGATATCGTATGCTTAGTTTATATAAGTTTCGTCACAATCTCGGAAGACACCTGCATCCGGTGTCGTCACAAACTTTCACACGCTGAGGCAATGTGTTGACAGTTAAGAAAAATGTCACATTGTCGAGGTTGCATTGTATGTCCTGTTTATGATTTGAATGACTACAGCAAGTCCCACGGCTAGCACCTTCATCCAACATGACATATTACGTCATGTGTTTCAAACATGTAATATTAACTATTTTGATTATTACATAAGCTCGGCCAGCTATCTCAATTTTTTCACAAAAATTTAACAACAAGCCAAAACATGGTTACTAGGTGTGACTGGACATATGTATTATTCTTTGTTTAACTTTAGCCATAATCAACCGAGGACGAATGTCCAAATAGGCACATTAAAAAACAATAACAATAATGCATATGAAAAAGATATTACCAAAGCAAAAAGAAAAATGCATGATAAAATAAAGATCATATATATGGTACATTGCTAGCAAATGATTATATGGTACCAAAAAAAAACTACTGACTTACATATGATTCGGTAACTTGTTAAAGAATAATTGTTACCTTTGTTAGAATCATATATTAACATAATACTCAATTTTTTAGTGCACAAACACGAATTCCTGGTACGTACACGTACCACGGTTTCGTACATATATATATATATATATATATATATATTTATATATAGGGCTGATATATTTTATTAGATACCCATAGATTCTGTTATATATATATATTTTTTTTTCTCTTTTCTTTTTAACATTCCGGCTTATATATTTTTAATAGATGCCGAGAGAAAAATGATTTATATCTTTTTTTTTTAAATGTTGTTTTAAATGTATTTTTAACAATGCAAATGTAGAAAATTTCTTCAATTACATATTACTAGCGTACTAACAAATTTTCTTACAAACACTTCCCGACAATTTACTCCTTTAGCGAATGAGGTGGCCACTCAAACGGCTTTAAACTGAATCAAGTACGGAGTATTGTCGGGACTAGGCGAAACGTTCCTTTGTAGCTGCATGCTGTGCCGTAACCTACGCCAAACAAGGATGTTCACGGCGATAAATATCACCACTATGAACGCCAGACCTGCTAGTAGTATGGGGTGAAGGATTTCCTTATAAGTCGGTGACAGGTGGTCCCTTTCGGTAAGCTTCATCAACCGCTTTGCCACATGTCTGTTATACGGGAGAGGGGGTGCTGGCATTGTAGAGGTCCACGTGAAGTTCGCGAAGTAGGCTCGTTCTCTGATGAGTGTCCGTAGACCAGTCACCATGGAATTAGGGGAAGTCCCGATACAACCATCTGCTGCGATGAAGATGTGTGTGAAGGACGTGGATCCGTCAGGGCATGATACATTGAAGCCGTCCTTGTCGTATCGTATCCACGAGCCATTGTTCAGTCTGCAATTGAACTCATTATTGTCAAAGGGATAAAGCTTATCCAGACAATTTTCACTTGTATGGGAGAGAGCACCGTCTAGCACTATACCTAACTCGCATGAATCCATTAAGTTTTTATGAAATTCAAATGAGTCAGCTGTACATATTTTTCTATCCATTGCGTCTGAACAGTGAGTTAATTGATTTAAGTCTTTAATGACCGTATATGTTTCCTTGTCTGGGGAAATCAATACGTGTCCTGTCAAACTGGATATTACTGGATTTGAGTGATTCGTCATGAAAGTCGGAAATGGTGATATCCTGTAAGATTGCCAGGCATCAGAAGAATCAAAGGGAATTGTAATCATAATCATGTTATTATCTACGTTTACTGTAATTAGGCTGTAATAAAATTCTAACCTATGTTTGTCTAACAAAGGAACATAGCCTAGTTTATCCCTTCCGTTCTCCAGAATTAACTTTAAGTAACTTATAAGCAACAAATAGGGCTACAATACACCTTTAGTTGCTAACGTGATAGCTTCTACATAATCCTTGGATTTCTCAATGAAATGTGAAATTCTGTTACGTATGTGATCTATCTTTGAATCATAATACGTTAATGTTGCCAACAAATCATGTACTTCCATAATCTGAACAATATTATTTGAATGTTCATTTACTAAATCCATAATTTTATTGATTGAAGCTAACTGATTCCTTAGTTCTGACATAATCAATTCATCTTCATGAGTCAAGAACTCAATTTTCTTATTTTGATTACTAATTTTAAGACGATTGGAAATTCCTAAACCTAAACTTGCAACAGACCCAAAGATGCTTAATGCAGCATAAATAAACGGATCCCGTCTTTCTTTATGTTCGTGTCCTACAGTCCACATCAAAAGGTCATAAGCCAAAGATCCTGTCTCGTCAGTCTTATTTTTCAAGTCATCAGATAGTATCTCTGCAACTTTTAATGTTGATCCAAGCAAACTCTCTGTTGTCAAATGAAAATGTCTTCTATGCAACTCATCCAATGAGGCAGAAAACCTTGAAATGGCGGTTCTTAAGCTAGTGACATCATTCTCTTGAAGAAAAATTGCTTGCATATTCACTTCTACAATTACGTTGGTTGATGTAATAAAAATGTCTTCTTGTCTTTCAACTATAGTCCCATATTTAAAATTTATACTTTTAGTTTTAGAGCTCATCCCACACGAGAAAAATGTCTGAGCAAACAATATCACTCCCAACAACAAAAAATTCATCTTGGAAACCTGTAACGAGAAAAATATATGTAATTACTCCTGTATTAAAAAGAAAACTTTTAATCACATAAAATTAAAAAAAATTTTCCCTCACTTCTTTTCCTCTCTTTTCTTTTTAATTTCTTATGTGAGCCAATGGTACTATTCTCTCATCCATGGGTTGGGATACGTTTTGAACTCTAAACCTATTGGCCGTTAATGTTTCCAAAATGTTAAATGGGCCTTCAAACTTAGGTGTTAGTTTATAATTGAGCCCTTTTCGTACATTGATTTGAATATATACGTTATCACCCACGGTATATGTTTTAGTTGGTTTCGCTGTTTTATCATGATTCCTTTTCATTATGATTTGTGATTCTTCTAAATTCTTTCGAAGGATATCATATCGACTTATACTTGCATTTATACATTCTTTTAAAGGATTTGATAGATTAGTTGTAGGCATTAATACATGGAAAGGCGTTCTAACTGGGGTACCATACAATGCTTCATGCGGTGACATTTTAATTGATATATGATATGAATGATTCAGAGTACTCAGTGCCGCCGGTATTACAATATCCCAGTTGGGGTCTGATCCCCCTAGTGTTACCCTCAATATATTCAATATCTTCCTATTTGCTCTTTCCACTAGCCCATTTGATATATCATGGTATTTATTTTCTATATGTTGAGGAATTCACACAATGAGGTAAGAAAGTGATTATTAAATTCACCACCCGAGTCTGAGATTATCATGTGTGGAATTCCATGTTTACAAATGTAACACTCGTAAAACTTCCTAGCGCATTCAATCGCAGTTTTAGTTTTAAGCGCTATTAGTTCTGTATATCGAGTTAACCCTGGATAGGTACGGTCCTCGGACACCCCTTTAAGGGTATACTCGGACGCGAACGACCCCGACGCCAAATAAAATTCTTGAAAAATCAGTTTTTGCAGTAACCTCCTTTTTTCTTTTGCCAAAAAAAACTTCAATGAATGCTTAAAACAACTGTAAAGATAAATACTACTCATCTGCAGAAAAACTATTTATTATAAATATTTTAAAAAATTAAGTAGAAAAAAAAGACCTGACATAAAAATTCATAAAAAAAAAGTTTATACATATATACACAAATCCTTTTAGGAATTGATTCTTGAATGTTTAGGACACATCTTGATGTATTTTGGATGAAGTCAGACCCATGGAGGTGAAGATCTGAAATGAGAAAAAAAGGGTAACTTTTTTTGGCCAAAAAAAATTGTTCAAATTTCATGAATTTTTTTGGGTACCCAAATGAAATAGGAAGTGGCTAATTTTTTTAGGGAATAAACATATGTTATCCTAAAATAGAAATATGTAAAAAAATCTTCATTATTTTGTAAATTACATTTATATCAGGGGCCATATCTAAAGGTAATTTTTTGAGTACTTGGAAATTTCGTAAAAAAATACATATATTTAATATATAATATGATATTTATGCAGGTAAAAATATACCAAAAAATCACAAATTCTATAGGGAACAAGAATATATATAGATAGAGCAGCTTACGCTTCGGATATGTCCACAAAGTGGCCGCCAACCACACTGACTCAGACTCCCTAATCTGCCACTTGAAATTTAGGAAGGGTATGTCAATTTCAAGGTGTTATTTACTAATCTAATTATTATTGGATATGCATAAAAATTGTATGGTGGGTTGCTGGATAATTGTCGATTATTTTACGACTATAAAATTAAAATTCTGACCCAAAAAATTTTTTTTGAAGGGAAATAAAATCGAAAAAAAAAATGTAAAACAATATTTTAGCTAAAAAAATTTGATGATATTCAATCAAAAAAAAAGTAAACAAAATTTTCCGACAAATAAACATCTAGAGGAATCATTACTCTGTGATAGTTCCTTAGTACGTAGTAATTTTGAAAGAATTGGGAAAAAACGAAAAAATGGCAATCACCGGAAAATCGAACACATACCTATATATACGCCATATCTGGCTAAAAAAAAGATAGGCATGGGTACCCAGATCATCTAGAAACACTTTCCAACACTATAAAAATATAAGTTTTGCAACACTACTTGCCAATTCCTTACGGTAACATGACTAAGCAAAAAAATGCAAAACAAATAAAAAGGGGCACTCGTGGAAAAATGGCCATTCTAATATACGGCATTTCAGAAAAAAAAAATTTCAGCCACGTGCTAGGCAAACCATCAAGGCATATTTTCCGACAAATAAACATATAAATGAAATATTACTCTGTGATAGTTCCTTAGTACGTAGTAATTTTGAAAGAAATGGGAAAAAACGAGAAAATGGCAATCACAGGAAAATCGAACACATACTTATATATACACCATATCTGGCTAAAAAAAAAATAGGCATGGGTAGCCAGATCATCTAGAAACACTTTCCAACACTATAAAAATATAAGTTTTGCGACACTACTTGCCAATTCCTTACGGTAACATGACTAAGCAAAAAAATGCAAAAAAAAATAAAAAGGGGCACTCGCGGAAAAATGCCCAACATTCTAATATACGGCATCTCAGATAAAAAAAAAAGACATGCACGTGTTAGCCCAACCATCAAGGCACACTTTCTAACACATAAACATGAAAAAAAAATCAATAATATACGGCAATTCCTTACTACGTAGTAAATTTTTACAAATATTGAAAAAAAAACAGAAATTGGCAACCGCAGTTAAATACCCAATATACCAATAACTACGTCGTATCTGACAAAAACAAAATCACGCATGGGTAGCCAGATCATCTAGACACACTTTCCAACATTAAAAAAGCAAAAGTTTTACGACACTATTTCGCAATATCTTACGGAAAAATGACTTGGCAAAAAAATTAAAAAAAATTAAAAAGGGACACTCGCGGTAAAATGCCCGACATTCTAATATACGACATCTCAGATAAAAAAAAAGACATGCACGTGTTAGCCCAACCATCAAGGCACACTTTCTAACACATAAACATGAAAAAAAAATGAATAATATACGGCAATTCCTTACTACGTAGTAATTTTTACAAATATTGAAAAAAAAAACAGAAATTGGTAACCGCAGTTAAATACCCAATATACCAATAACTACGTCGTATCTGACAAAAACAAAGTCATGCATGGGTAGCCAGATCATCTAGACACACTTTCCAACACTAAACAAGCAAAAGTTTTACGACACTATTTGGCAATATCTTACGGAAAAATGACTTGGCAAAAAAATGAAAAAAAATGAAAAAGGGGCACTCGCGGTAAAATGGTCCTCGTGGTGATGAACGACATTTTAACTAAAAAAAAAAACATGCACATGGTAGCCAAACAATCCACCAAGACTTTCCACAACTGATAACCTATACAAGTTGCACCATTCTACGACAATTTCATAATACGTAATAACTTTGATAATTATGCAAACTACCTCAGAAGGGTAAACTCGGACGCGAACGACCCCGACGCGTCTCAGAAATTGGGGAAGGAGTACAGCTACAGCAATGCACATCTGGACACTACTAGAGCGTGTAGGGGAGACACCTCCTGCAGGTCGATCACCCACAAATTCAGTCACAGGGGTGAGTCACGTGAGAAAAACCTGTTTTTTTTTGACGCTCGGGGTCGCAAACGACCCACCGTACCTATCCAGGGTTAAAGCATCTATAATTACTAAGAGGTGCTTATTTCCTCTGTCTGACTCGTAAAATCCTGTTAACAAATCTAAATGTATTCTTTCAAAGGGTTGATTGGGCACAGGATAAGCTCCTAGGCTGACAGGTGTTTTCGTATGCCCTTTGTTTTCCTGACATGTGCGACAATTAGCTTTGTGTCTTTTTATATCTGTAAGCATTGTATGCCAATAAAACAATGATTTGGCTTTCTGTGACATTAATGAGAACCCCGGGTGTCCATGTAATGGATTTGAATGCAACCAATTCAGGACAGTGGAAATAAGTGAGATTGGTACTACTACCTGGTCGTTAGTTACATGTGGTGTATTGCGGGTTTTCCTTGTCACAGTCCTACACAGAATATTATCTTTGATTATATAATTCTGCTGCTTATACTTTATATATTCCTTTTCCTTAGGATTGCCTTTCAGAGCATTTATAATTGTTTCTATTTTCTGATCTTTTCTTTGCTCAGTCTGTAACAATTCGGCGCTCCAGCCTAAATCTTCTTGTTCAGATATTGTTTTTATAATAGGCATGGATGTTGATATATCTATTAATTCAGCTAAAGGCTCCGTACAAGATGACACGGGGTTGCGTGATAATGCATCCGCAATGATATTTGCTTTCCCAGGTAAATACCCGATTCTTGCGCCAAAATCTTGAATGATCAAATGCCACCGAGTTCGTTTAGGGCAGTGGTTGAAGCCTTTAAAGAACTCTGTTAGTGGTTTATGGTCAGTAAGAACCTTAACGGGATAACCGTAAATTATGAACTTAAAATGCACTAGCCAATTAACAATAGCCAGCCCTTCCTTGTCTATTACTGCATACTTACTTTCGGAAGTTCTCAATTTTCGAGAATAGAAAGCTATCGGGAAAAATTGTTTATCATATTTCTGAAGCAATACCCCTCCTACTCCTAAGTCTGAGGCGTCTGTTGCAATGAAGAATTCCTTACCGAAGTCAGGAAATCTTAAGATAGGAGAACTACACAGTTCATCTTTCAAAGTATTAAACGCCTGTTGATGTTGCTCAGACCATATGAAATCTACGCCCTTCTTCGTAAGATCAGTTAAAGGAGCGGCTATTATTGAATAGTTGCGTATAAAACGCCTGTAATATTATCCACTACAACCCAAAAATTGCTGTATTCCCTTGACATTAGTAGGTATGGGAAAATTACGTATAGCCGACACCTTATCATGGACTACTTTAAGACCTTGGCTTGACACCATGAAACCCAAATATATTAATTCTGTTTTGAAAAATTCACACTTACTAATCTTTACCCTTAAGTTATGTTGTCTTAATCTCTGTAGTACTAGTTCTAACTTACGTAGATGTTCTTCTAAGGTGTTGGAAAAGATTACAAGATCATCCATATAGGCATGCAATATATCCCCTAACAAGTCTCCAAACACTATGTTAATCATTCTTGTAAATGTTATAGGAACACAACGTAAACCAAAAGGCATCCGTAAAAATTCATAATGTCCCCTGGCTGTGCTGAAGGCTGTGTATGGGATACTATCTTCTTCTAATGATATCTGGTGAAAGCCTTTAAGTAAGTCCAAACTGTTAAAATATTTATTCTGACCTAACAAAGACAAAATATCGTCAGTACATGGCACTGGGAATCGATCAGGGATCGTTTCCTCGTTTAGACGACGAAAGCCGACGCAGATACGCCATGTTCGATCTTTTTTCGGTACAACTATTAAAGGAAAATTATAAGGGCTGTTTGATTTTCTAATGACTCCTTCCTCTAACATTTTACCTATTTCATCATTTATTTCATTCTGGATTTTCATAGGGAGTCTGTACGAGGGTACATAGATAATTTTCTGCTTGTCCTTTAACCTTATTTGATGCTCGATCACATCTGTTTTTCCTAAGGATCCATCCGTAGTGGAAAAAACATCATGATATTTAGTTAAAAGTTCAAAAATTTTCTGCTGAATTTCTTTGTCTTGAATGTCCTTATTGATTTTATTTTTAATAGATCGCAAAAGGGATTCATCCGCAACTGATTGAGAGTGATTGATTTCAGCAACGGTAAGAATACGATGTTTATAAACTTCTACATCCAAGATATGTTGATTTTTGTGAATGACTAAAGTGTTATTTAAATTATTACAGACTTCAATATTACATTGTTGATGTGAGCCTACTGTATAAATAGCTCGTGTGACAGACAATCCGTTAGTTTTCAAAGTATCGGAAAGGATTAATATTTCAGATCCCGGTAATGTTTTCTTTATTTGCACTATCAAATTCGAAGGTAGGTTTGGTTCGATAGATTGCGTGCAAGATGATATTACGGGTGAACGAGAATTCTGCTGGGTCGCGTATATTATTTCTTTATTAGTGAGACAAGTTATTGGTTCTTCAACGTACGTTACGGTTACATTTGTCGTCTCCTTTTTATCCAAAACTGATTTTAAGGTATTAGAAGACTTATAGAATTTCCCTTTGATATACACGCCGTGCTTGGCAGGAGCTAAGATAATGTTTTGATTTCCCATAGATGGGTATCCTATAATTACAGCTGGATACATATTAATGTTTTTTACAACAACAAATGTATCGGCAAACGTGCGATTACCGACTCTGAACTGAACATGAGTTATGCCTATGACATTTAATTCATTATTTCCTATACCCGAAAGTCTAATTCCGGATTTTTCAATCGGAAAGTTCGAAAACAACAAATGATGTGTCTTCAAATCCATGATATTACGTGGACTACCAGAGTCAAAAAATAACGTAAAGGATTTGTGTTCTAAATTTACAGCATATAAGGTTGGCCGTAACTCATTTTGGCTTATTATTGTATGAATTCGTTGCAAATCTACGGGAGCATGCACTGTTTTACTTAATTCGGCCGTGTGTTTCATAGGAAAATCTATTGTCTCACAATTATCTGATAAAACATTAAATTGATTATTCAATACTATTGATGTTGACATGAATGACCTTGACCCAACATCACTCTCTTCCCCTCTAGAGTTAACTATGTGGTATTTGCTTTACTCTGCACATTCTGAAAATTAGTCTGACCTTGCGAGGTCTGGTTTGACGACCCAGGCTCAGCGATATTTGAAGAAGTGTTTGTTTGTTTTGGACTCTGAACTGCATTGACATTTGGTTGTTTCTTCTTATTGTTAAAATGAGGATTTTTCTTTTTATTTCCATATGGAACTGACTGTGGAATTGACTGTGTATTTCTGGGATATTGTTGTGTCTTACGCGAGTAACATTGACTATATGAATGCGTTGCAGTGTTGTGAATCGAGCAAAATTTCGTTCTGCAGTCTGCGCTTAAGTGACCTTGACGGTTGCAGTTATAACACGTCATTCCCGCTACTGGACTGCTAACTACGTTCACTGTTTGTGGCTTTGTTTCATTCTTTGCAAAAACTTGAGTTAACACGGGATCGAGATCTGGACACTTGGACATGTGTTTCTTTATCTGTTTATAGACATCCAATTCCGTACTTGCAGGCATTAACTTCTTATCAAAACACCGCACTAAAGCTTCAGGCAACATAAGTGTCATGCAAGTCAAATACATTAATCGTAAAAAATCTTTCACGGAGATGTTATCGTTAGTAACCCAAGTGGAATGACCTAAAATGTCCTGATATTCGTTA
>NC_090739.1:92148276-92150776 GCF_036898095.1 Palaemon carinicauda | reverse complement strand
ATTTCTTTTGATATGACACCATTGATACATATATTTCACTTCCAGAAAATAATATCAAGAATCAAGATGCTGCGCTGAAATGACTTTACCTGGGCGATTATAACTACGACTTCAATATAACTTGATAAATCTTTGTGTGATATACATCCTTTAATCATGTCTAATTGCATGTAAAGTAACCTAGATGGAGGAATATGGAATTCTACAAGCATATTTTCTTTATATTCGTTAACTCTAACTGTGTTGCCCCCATAAATTATTAAATTGTACGAATATAAATATTATTGATTATAATCTATAAGTGTTTTGTACTCAGTAATGTAATGTTCATCATCTTTTTTAACAATAGCAAAACATTAACAGAAAAGGAAAATGATAGCCATCAAACATATAATATAACTATATTTATTATTTACCCCAAGTATTTACAGTATTATACAATATCCACTGAATACACACGGCACACCAAACCTCAATAATATACTTGAGTTCTCGTAAAGAAGTAGGTCTTGAGTTGACCTTACAAACTTCTATGCAGGGAGGGACAAATGACGTTGATATGTAAGAACATAGCTTCTGACGTTGAACAGATGAAATTTTGAACTCCTTTATCTTCTTCAACATATTATGTCGTTGCAAGTTCATTACCTAATTTCAGGTCACAGTGAATGTAGCTGAAATGTCTCCAAACATCCGCAGTGTATGAGTCTACTCTGCCCTCTCCCGCTTGTCACTTGTCCTTTATATTAAGAGGGACCAATACTCCTTAATGTTTCTGGCGGACAAGAGACGCCCAGGACAAGCATTATGCAACATGACGCCACGCCACGAACCCACTCTAGAATCATCTTGTATAAAGGCGGATTTACACGGCCGAACAGCTCGTCGAGCCCGGTTGTCGAACCTACTTGTAAAACGGCTCGAAGAGCTTTCAGACTGTGAATCAGACAGTACATCGAACCTCAGTGTGCCTCGTGCTAAAATAACGTCAACATGTCTCTCGGCCAGGACGATTTGATAGCCATTGCTTTACCCGTGGCACTAAGAAGGAAAAAAAATCAAAGTGGACGAAGGATTGGCTACTAAAAAGAGAGAAATTTTCACACACCACCTTGCTTGTTGCTTCAAAATTAGAGCCAGATGACTGACGCAATTTTTTGCATATGGATGAAGACATGTACATTGATCTTATTGAATCGTGTCAGCCCTTTCATTACTTACGAAGATACAATTATGAGGAAGGTCATAACTCCACATGAAAGACTGAGTGTCACTTTACGCTATTTAGCAACAGGAAGGTCACTTAATGATCTTTTTATCTAACTTTCCATAAAGCTAGATGAGCCCGATATGCATGCATGAAATCATGTACGACTTCCTTCTCATTCTTGCTGTCATTAATGGCAGCCATTATTCATTTCTTTGATGATGTTTCCTCTAGCAGGTTTGAATAACAACTGAGGTTCGATGCTCGACACCCGTTCACACGTTCGCACCGCTCGTCAAACAATGTAGCTCCGCCCACAAAAGTCAAGATGAGCCTGACTTTCATCGAGCCGTTGGACGAGCGCGCTCGACAACCAAAAAGCCTGTTTACACCTTCGAACATCAATTCAAACACAGGGTTGTCGAACTAGGCTCGACGAGCTGTTCGCCCGTGTAAACCCCCGCTCAACTCATGTCCGTCAGAGGTCTAGCGCCGAAGTAGTATCTAGAGATCTCGTCCCAAAACCCAAAATTACTCTCGAGTTACAATGACATAAGCATATAATAAAATTGGTTATTTCATTTCTACATCAACATACATAAAAAATAAGCCCTCTTCATAAGATTTCTATTACAATATACATAATTCTAACGTACATATACCACTCGAGTACCTTACGCACACAGGAATAGACAATATAAAATCTCTAAAAGTATGTCCATACCATCACACTTCATGATAACAGCCACCAATTGAATTGCATACTGCTGTAATTTATCATGCAAAAATACATCATAGACATAGCTAGAAAAATCAGATTTATTTGGAAAAACTCGTTCATGGGCATTCCAGAGAGCAAAGCAAGTCTGGGGTATGTGATGTCAATCATCAGTAAAATGTTATATAAATTATCAATGAATATTGAAAAAAAAAATATATATCAATTGTATTTCTACCTAATGGAAAATTAGTTGCGTATGTTTGACACTCCAATAAAATACCGCGTTTGGATTTCTAATAAGAAAATTTTCTAATAACAGTCTTCACATCATTGAATCGCTTTTTGAAAAAAGAAGAGTCAAAATCGTGAATTCGTATCATAATGTTTCTCTGGCACATATATTTCTTATATTTCACGAAAGATAAAAATCCCCATCTCTCCTCACCTCCCTGACTAGAAATGTGAACTCGACCCTGGGAGACGATCATAGGGGTGATATGGCCACATATCACTGATACCCATTGTGCCACGGTTGATCTAACCTGGTGAATTATGCACTGGTGGCTGGAGAC
>NC_090739.1:92108276-92120776 GCF_036898095.1 Palaemon carinicauda | reverse complement strand
TAGAGAATCTTCTTTCAGGGGGCAGATTCTCCTAGGACCCCACCTTTTGGTGAGTAGCTCGTTTTTGGCGAGAAATGTAGGATCAGGAAAAAAATTTAGTTCTCCCTCTTCTGTGAACTGAATATGGCCCTCGTCTCTTGATAGGGCTACTATTTCACTAACTCTAGCCCCTGAGGCTATAGCGAACAAGAATATCACTTTCTGTGTTAGATCTATTAGAGAGCAATCTTCATTGCTCAAGTTCGAAGCATAGTGCAAGATTTTGTCCAAAGACTATGAAATGGGCTTCGGAGGGGCTGCTGTTTAAGTCTAGTGCATGCCTTTGGAATCTTGTTGAAGATTTCGTTTGACAGGTCCACCTGGAAGTCGTATATAAGAGGTCTAGTCAAAGCCGACTTACATGTAGTTATCGTGGTGGATGCCAAGCCTTGTTCGTGAAAGGTGGATGAAGAAGGACAGGCAGAAGTCTATCGAGGTTTCTGTTGGCTTTTTTGCTTTAACAAAAGAGACCTTCTGGTTGATTTTGACTTGTATTCTTCTATAAAGTCGATGCTGTCTTTTGAGATCCTAAACCTTTACTTGATTGCTAAGGTGAGAAAATCATGAGATGTAGGTTTTGGGTTCTCACTGATAAAGCGTGGACAGTCGACTTCTGAACCAGTTGGGATAGAACTGGGTTTGGTAGAGGAAACAGCCTCAGCTTCAGTTCTATCACTATAGGGAACCAATTGCTCTTCGGCCATTTTGGGGCCACCATTGCTGCTGTCCCCTTCAAGGATCTCAGTTTGTTGAGGACCTTCAGCAGGAGATTTTTTGGCGGAAACAGATAGATATGACTCCATCTGTTCCAATCGAGGGACATGGTGTCCATCGCTTCTGCCCGAGGATCTTCGTATGGGTCTACGTATCGAGGTAGTTTCTTGTTCTCGCTCTTTGCGAAGAGGTCGATTTGTAGTTCTGGGTCTTTTTCTAAGATGAAGGAGAATAAGTTTGTGTCTATGGACCATTCTGACTCTATCAGCTCTCGCCTGGATAGAGCGTCCGCCGTCACATTGCGGAACCCATGTGGGTGAACTGTTGATAAATGCCATCTTTTCTTTCTTGCCAAGCGAATGATGGCCAGCATCAAGTGGTTAATGTAGGGCGATCTCGAGCTTTGTCAGTTCAGACGTCTCACTATCACTTCGCTGTCCAAGACCAACTTGATGTGGGCTGATCTGTGAGGGGATAGCGTCTTCAACGTCAGGAGGACTGCCATGGCTTCCAGAATGTTGATGTGAAAGGTCTTGAACAGGGATGACCAGGTCCCTTGAACTTTCCTTTGATGGGAATGACACCCCCTGCCATCCTTCCGTTGAGGCATCTGTGTGGATGACTACCGACTGTTGAGGTGGTTGTAGGGGTATAGTCCTTGTTAGGCTCTTGACCTTTGACCACGGCCTCAGAAGCTATCGCAGTAAGGTCGGTGTCGGTCTCTGTTGATCTCTTCGAGCGTTTGATGCGTATCTTTTTCAGACTCCTGACGCTTCCTTTAGCTGTGCTCTTAGTACTGGATCTGTTACTGCTGCAAACTGGAGAGAGCCCAGTACTGTTTCCTGTTGGCTCTTGATATCCTGTTGGATTTCAGTAGTCTCTTGACACAACCCGCGATCTCTCTCCTCTTCTTTTGTGGAATTGAGAGGCAGTGTGACTGCAAGTTCCAATGGATTCCCAACCATTGAAACTCTTGATCTGGAGAGAGGTGAGACTGCTTGTAGTTGATCTTGAAGCCCAGATATTCCAGGAACTGGATCAACTTCGTAGCTGCCTGCAGACAAGTAGTCTTGGATGCTGCCCACACCAGCTAGTCGTCCAGGTATGCTGCTACCTGAACGCCTTCTAAGCGTAGCTGTTGTACGTCTGCGTCCGCAAGTTTCGTGAAGATCCTTGGGGCTATGTTTAGTCCAAAGGGCATGACTCTGAAGCCATACTTTGTCTTCCGTAGCTTGAATCCTAGGTAGGAGGAGAGGGGGCGGCTGACTGGAAAGTGCCACTAAGCATCTGCCAGGTCTATTGAGACTATGTATGCCCCTTTTGGTATCAGGGTCCTTATGTGTTGTAAGGTTAACATCCTGAACTTGTTGTTCTCATTGAGCTTCTTGAGTGGAGACAAGTCTAGAATAACTCTGAGTTTGTCCGAGTCCTTCTTGGGAAAACAAAATAGCCTTCCATTGAATTTGATGGACTTTGCTTTCCTTATAATGTTTTCGTTCAAGAGTTCTAAGGTATATTCTTCCAATAAAGGGGTGGAGTGTTGAAATAATTGAGGAAATGAAGGAGGAGATATGTTCTATTTCCATCCTAGTCCATTCTTGATTAGGCAGTGGGCCCAGGGATCGAGGGTCCAACGATCCCAAAAGGGGAGAAGTCTTCCTCCTACCTGGAGCATCTCATTGCTTGGATGATCCGGAGGGTTTGCTACCCTGACCACGGCCTCCTCTTCCTCTTGGTGGGTTTCTTGAGGAGTCTGGTCTAGACCCTCTACCTTTCGGGTGAAAGGTAGTGGTGTGCCTCTCAAAACTGGGGTTAAAGGCTGGTGATTGGGCTACCAGCTGTTGAGGCACCATCTGGAAAGTGGTTTGCGGCAGAGCAACCACTTGGGTCACCGTGGTCATGGTTACCGTAGTATGTTGCACAGGTCGAGGAGGCAGTCTTGACTTCTTCGTCTTCCTCTTATGTTGGGGACCAGCATCAGGGGAAGATTTTCTCTTAGCAGAGATGCCCCACTTTTGGAGAAGGTTCCTATTCTCCATGGCGGCTTTGGCGATTACCACTTGGACAGCTTCCTTTGGGAAGAGGTCCTTGCCCCAGATACAGAAAGTAATCAACTTCCTAGGCTCGTGTTTGACCGTTGCATTGGCAAACACAAAATCTCTGTAGGCCCTCCTGGCCTTCACAAAAACGTACAAGTCCTTGACCAATGTAGCCATATGCATCTTGGCTAGGACTGTATACATGTCTTGGGTGCTTGCAATGCCTGCACACATATCCATGCAATTCTGGAGGGACAGAGAGGCGGCTAGTCTCTCTTTTGTCTCCTGTTCTCTTCTCAGGAGAAAGTCTGACAGCTTCAGGAGGTTCTCACTGAACTGCTGTCCTGCAATGTCCGCGTCGAGCTCTGCGATCGAGAAGGTTAGATGGACCTCGTTCCAATCCTTCTTGCCCGTGGGCAAGGCTAGAGACAATGGCCTACACTCCTCTAGCATAACACATGGTTTGCCTGCATCAACTGCCTTTAGCACACAGTGGAGAGCTCTAGATGAAGGAGCAAGGCAAGTAGGGTGCTTCTTGCTCAACGCAGAAACTTTAGAGTTTGTATAACCTGCCTTTTTTCAGGCTACTCATCAAGAGAGCCTGTGCCTTGTCGTGGTCAAAGACCATAATCTCTTTAGGTTCCGTCTATTCCTTAAACGCCGGTTCATTCTTCAGCCTGATGAAGCACTTCGGGTAAGCCGAAAGGTTCGGCCAGAACTGGATATCATAGATGGGGATGGCCCCCATCTTCTCCGAGATGTAGAGTTCCTCATTCATCATGGGCATGGTGGCAGATCAGAAACTTTAGGCCGCTTGTAGGGTCCACGAAAAGCAGCTACGCAACTTTCTTCCCTGAATTCCCTCCTCATATCAACATTTTCCTTACAAAGAGTATCCACCAACTGCGAGATCTGGGCCATAAGCGCTTGGCCCATGGGGAAAAGCAGGTCTGGAGCCGAAGACGTTGATGGCAAAGGCTGAAATGATGACACAGACAGTAGAGGGATCTTCCGTTTCTGTTGATTCAAGATCTTCTTCTTCCTCAGGTGGCTGGGCCACCTCTTCTTCAGGGTCTTCTTGAAGGAGACCTTTTTCAGTGTCCGAGGACACTTCTGATATCCTCTCCTGATGGATGTACATGCCTTGTAGAGCCTCATTGATATCGGCCTTTATTGCTAGTTGTACGCAGGGAGGCCCGGGTCGTGCCTGAGGCACGACTGCATCAGATGTCGCCTTAGGGAACAGCAGGCTTCTAATCGCGTCGCTTGGTAGGTACTGTCCAGGAGACTTCTTCTGGAATCCTCGTACCCACTTCCGAAGCGTTTCCCTCGCAGTATCCTTCGATTCCGTCGTCTTGGGATCGCCAAAATTCTCGGTCATCAAGGCCGAGCAGGCGTTGCAACCCTTGGGGTCCCAGTATCTTAGGGTTTCAGTTGCAATGGAGCAGGGGTCATGAGACCTGGACATGTTGTGGCCGCAAATATTCTTAATCTTGTGGTTGCAGTACATAAACTGCACACTTCACCTTGGACTCCTCCTGTAAGGAAAGAAAAAAGGTGAAATGAGCATGGGGTAATTCATCACACTGATAAATTAATCTCTTGCATTAAAAATAGCCCTTACTATTATCATTATAGCTTAGAATAGTAAGCTAGAAAAGCAATAAGAAAGACATATTTCTGTCTTTCCTATCCAGGAAATTGCTTTTGAGCTCCCTCAACCTTAATATTTAAAAGGTATCCTTATTAGGGAAATCCAGGGTGGAGGAGCTCTAGAATATAGAGCTGAAATTAGTGTATACTAGCACTAACCCTCCCACAATTGGAATATTGATAATGTAGGGTAAAGATATTGTGTTCTGATGATATAGGATTTATCAGGATATTGAAGGAATACGTCACTTCAACATTATTAAGCGATCTCAACAATGGACTGTGAAAGGATAAACAGAATATGTTGGAAAAAACCTGACTACTCTATATTATATACTATATTTTTCTAACTGCTGTATTCACTATACTGCAGAAATACTGGCTACTGTATAGTCCTATACTGTAGTTGTGCGGCATGCTACAGGCTAGGCTAGTACCTGACGGCACCAGCCGACAGAGAGAGAGAAAGCATGGAGAGAAGGACTACCATATTATCATAGTTTAGTACAATAATTAGGGTTGTAGGGACTACTGTCTCTACTGCCTTCTTCCAAAATGAGGATTCAAATGGAAGGGGGAGAATGTAATAATTTTAGCTTCCATCCATCCACAGTATCTGTTTCTGGCTGCTCTGCCAGTTCCAGGGTTGTGGATGGCAGTCCAAGAGAGGACTGAAAAATACTCAAAGTATAAGGGTCTCCCACCGGCAGCCATCATGGCCGGCAAAACCTTTCCCGGAGCTTTGCTTCCATTAGGGGGAAGGTCTAAGCGGCAATCAAGCTGCCTTAGTAGGAGCCCGGTGGTCATCGCAATCCACCCGGAAAGCAAGGAGATTGTAGACTACCGGCCATAGATGTTGTGACAGCTAGGCCATCACTAAAGGACAGAAGGGGAAGGGAAAGGGTCTTATATTTTGCGTCGAAAAACATAAACACAGAGACATAATTCTTTATGCCGGTGCCGTCTTGGGCGGCAGAGGAATAACGATTCCTCAGCCTAAGACCTTCCGGATGTAAGACATGTCTTCTAGACCACAAGGGAGAAGGTGACGGCAACTGTACTACCATTTTTGGTTGTGGACTAGGGAAGCCAGGCTTCCTATGCCTGCAACTGTGAAACCGGCAGGGTAATGACTAATCCCTCGTCAGTAGAGTTGTCGGCAACAAGACTGAATACTCTGAGTTACTGTCTTAATTCAAAGCCGGGATACTCACCGGCAAAGAGGGAAGACATAAAACACTATCCCAGTCAAGCCGGAATACACTACTCTAGGGCAAGACCAAGATAGGGTTGTCGCCTAATGGTGGTACTCAGACGAGTATCGAAATATGTTAGAAATTCTAGGGGATATGCTTTCTCCGACTGAATTGATAAAACGATACAAGAGGATAAACGGGGGATAACGTTACTAAAGTATACTAAAATGCATTAGGCTAGCCTAATGCGAGTCGGGATCTCGGTTATGCTACGTCACCGAGACCTTATCGTAAACGATTGAAACGTTTCACAGAAGAGGAAATATTGCATGTATAATGTGATCTTCATTAGTATAATTTGCCTAAATAGCTATAATTCATTAAAGCTAAATACCGGGGAGGTCGTAGTAATAACTAAATAATGCATTTATTGCGTACGACAGCAGTCCAAAATGGCTCCGCTGAAGACATTTAAATTATGCTAATTTAACTGTGGGAAGGGAGCTATAAATTATACACAGGAGAGATTAAATACTCAACTTTCCAGAGTATGAAGATGCAGGAGAATGTATGGTAATAATCCTTGAATATTAACAAAACCGAGAGCAAGAGGGAGATACACCGTGCTTAATTCTCTACTAATAAAGGAATGAGTTACACCGTAGTAGTGCGGAAAAGGGGATCAACCGGGTAATTTTGATGACGGCTCCCCTTCAATTTCGCCACTCTTCCCCATCAAAGCAAAAACTCTATTCGGGGTGAAGATTGCTATGTGTCGTATATTTGGACTGCTGTCGTATCAAGAAAATTCTTAAGGATACTCGTGCCAGGAGTTAGAATCCTGGAGAACTTTCCATCAGGACGACATAGCTGAGCCTAAAAAAAATATTTTGAGAACAGTAACATTAAAGTAAACATTTTCTATATAAACTATGAAAACTTTATCAAAGCAAGAGAACTCTTAACCAAGACTGTGGAAGACCATAGTAGAGAGGCTATGGTGCTACCTAAGAGAGGAGGACAATGGTTTGATTTTGGAGTGTCCTTCTCCTAGAAGAGCTGCTTACCATAACTGAAGAGTCTCTTTTACCCTTACCAAGACGAAAGTAGCCACTGAGTAATTACAGTTCAATAGTTAACCCATTGAGAAGGGAAACATTCTTTGTTATTGTCTGTGTTGTCAGGTGCATGAGGACAGAGGAGTATATAGAGAGTATAGGCCAGGGTATTCGGTGTATATGTAGGCAAAGGGAAAATGAATAGTAACCAGAGAGAAGGATCTAATGTATTACTGTCTGACTAGTCAAATTACCCCATAACTCCCTAGCATTAGTATCTCACTAAGTAATATATATTCTTTACACTATCTTCTATGTTTATTCTTTTTTCATATAGGGGAATAATCTATGTTCTTTCATTTATTCTACTGGAATCTTTTTCTTACCTAATAGACCATGATCAACCTTCAATCAAACTGTAATACATGTGCAGAAAGCCACACATAGACAAAAAAAGAAGAATGTCCTCTAATTTCACTTAATTCAAATGACAAAAGCCGTCGAATGTTACATGTCAATGGCAATGTCAATCTTATTTACTAAAGTCTTTGAATATATGCATATAAATGTCAGCCTTATGTGACCCCTTAGAGGTATATATATACCTGCATTGTTGCTACATAAAGATAATTATTCAAAAGCTTGTCCTTCATTTGAACCTACTTCAAGATCATCACATTGATAATATATAGAGTGCATCGAACACCCTGCCCACCTCCCAGCTCACCGCCTTTTCTGCTGTATCCTCTGATGATGTGCACCACCAAACACTTACTTACTTACTTCACTTTGATGGCTGCTTTTCCGGACCCAGACAACAGGGGAACCCCACTCTCTACAGGACCTCCACTGTCATTTTACCTTGTTCGTTCAGAGTATTTAACGTTTCATATCGCGTATTGTTCATTTACTGTTAAATCGTCACTGACAAAAGACTTATGAAATAAGAAAGTCTATAGTTTCCTCTTGAAACCCTGAATGTCTTCAATCATTCGGATGTTTCATGGGAGCTTATTATATAGTTTCAGGGCAGCATATTTAAAGGCTCTGGAGCCTAAAGTAGACATAAATCTAGGTTCCAACAGTTTGAAGCCATCTGTAACTATTCTCCTGTTGACACGATTTGTTGGCTGCGCAATATGTAGCAATTCTCTTAAGTATTTTGGACGCCAGGTTCTGATAACTTGGTGGGTTATTATATATATTTTAAATTGAATTCTCACTTTAATTGACAGCCAGTGTAAATCAATTAGCATGGGGATGATCCTTTCTCTAGGTGCGACACCTTTTATCAGTCTTGCTCCTCTGTTCATTATGCTTTGTAATTTCTTAAGTTGCACTTTTGGTAAATTGTAGTAGATAGAGTTGCAGTAGTCAATCCTGGTAATAACACAGTTTATCACAAGTTTCTTTACAGAGTTTTCGTCCAGGTACTTTTTTTATAAACGCAATGTCCCTTAGATGATAACCAGCAGTTTTTATTACATTGTTTATTCGGGCATTTAGAGACAGGTTACAGTGAAGAAATATGCCTATATCTTGAACTTTACTAGATATTGGCACTGAGCCATTATTTCTGTTCATTTGAATATCACCTGAGTTTCTCACGCCATTCCTCTTGCCCACCACCATGAATTCAGCTTTCTCATTTAATTTTAGTTGTTTAAATGTCATCCATTCTCTAATACTATCAAGGATTCGCTTTAGAGTTTCCGTAGTATCATGTATATCATTTATGGAGAAGTAAAATTGTGTGTCATCTGCAAATAGTTTAAACTTCACGCCATGCCTTTGTAGAATTTTCGATAGACCAATAGTACAGATGCAGAATAAGATTGGGCCAAGTACACTTCCCTGGGGTACCCCTTTGATTAAGTGTCCATATGATGAATAAGAGTTTCCAGTTTGTACACCATAATTTCTACCAACTAAGTAGTCTTTTAGGTATGCAAAGGCTTGATCTTCATTGCCGATAGACTGTAGATCATTTAGTAGCAGTTCATGCACCACTGTATCAAAAGCAGCACTGAGATCAATCAGTATTAAGATACCACGTTTATTTTCATCCATCATTTCTTGCATGTCCTTTACAACCGACCTGATGGCTGTCTCCGTAGAGTATAGTATTCTGAAAGCAGATTGGTTGTCAGGCAATGCTTCTATTACTTCTAAGTGGCTGACTAGTTGTTAAAAGATTACATATTCAAGCACTTTTGAGACAAAGCACTGATTTGAAATAGGTCTATACGAGCTTAATTCCTGGTAGTCCAGTGCAATTTTCAGAACAGATGTGACTATAGCCATTTTCTAAGATTTAGGAAACTTACATTCATCAATGCTTGCATTTGCTATTCGCATTATTATTTCGACTAGACTAGAAAAGTCTCTCTCTCCAATTACTTCAGATATTGGCATAGGATCGATTTCGCAGTTTGTTTCCTTTGCTTTCTTGATATTTCTGGTGATGTCATCTTGTGTTATGTTGTTAAGTCGTATTAATTTTGTCTGTGTGCCAGGTGTATAATTAATCTGATGCTGAGTATTTCCAAATAACCTGGTTATGTTTTCAATTTGATTTTTAAAGAATACTAGAAAATTATTTGATAGTTCCTGGTCACTTTATCCATCCGGTACCTTCTTTTCTTTTACATTTCCCATTATACCATTCAGGAGACGATATGATTTATTTATGCCTGTTGCTGCTTCGAGGATCTTTCTTTTATAGTATTCACTTTGTTTCCTTCTTAATAGGTAGTTATATTGACATGCAGCAGTTTTGTATTCTACCCAAGTACTTTCAGTTTTTAACCTATTCCACTTTCTTTCTTTACGTCTATTTTCCATCTTTTATGCCAAATTCTCTCCATCAAACCAAAGAGATTGGTCTTTTACGGTTATAGTCTTTTCCATCGGTGGGCACATGGTATCATATTCACTTTTACTCACTTTATTGTAAGTGGTCATAAGACAGTTAGCACACTTAGCTCCTAACAGACGCAGGTCATCATGATCACAGGGAATGTTGATAGCCTCATTTATTGTCTTTGTAACTTCTTCAATAAATACGGTACGAGAAAAATTTGATTTATGCCTAAAGTTTATTTTTTTTTACTAATGCAAGTTTCTATAGAGATACCCTAAACGTAATAAGTTTCTGTACTAGGGAGATAGTACATTTCTCTCCGACTTTTACATCATGTACAATATTATTCTTGTCATCACTTATAACTAAGTCTAGCGTATGCCCAGGTAAAATGTGGTTTTGCAATCGACATTATTCAATAGTCGATATGATTCTAGTAACTCACTAAATACCAAAGTATTAGGATTTGATGCATCATCATTCCAAAAATTTAAGTCTCCACAAATAACTAATTATTTTTTCTCCTTGATAATCATCTCAATGAGAGCACCGAATTCTTCAAAAAAGATACTATAGTTTGTTCTAGGAGGTTTGTAGATTGTTACAGAAGATATTCTTCTATTTTTTTTTTTTTTGCAAATTTTATTTCTATATATTCAAAGCTTGTTATACTATTTCTTTTCAACGTTTTGAGATTTGAGTAACTTTTATGAATAAAGAGTCCGACACCCCCACCAGACCTACCTTCTCTCGGTATGTGATAGAAAGCATGTGTAAGGGGCGTCATTTCAGTGATCTTTGCCTTGTTCAAATTATTTAGCCATCTTTCAGATAATCCTAGTATATCTAAATATTTCTCGTTTATCAATTCTCGAATTTGAACAGTTTTATCACCTATAGATTGTATATTTACATACCCACAGTTTATGATATCCCTAGTAACCATAATCAGTATTAACCACTAGTCTTTTCAATTCCAAGTCAAAAGCTTTGTAGTCTTTAGAATTTACTGTATGGTCACTTGGTCTGTTTAACTTTGTGCAGTTTATACACTTTGACACTTCCGAATTACACTGCCTGGTGGAGTTTCTCCCTGAACATTCCCCCACAGACTTTATTTTCATTCTTAGACTTAAAATCTTTCTCAAAATGTCCATACCCCTGACAGTGGTATCAGGTGATCACGTGGTACCTATCGCGTATGTTATAGATACCCCATCGTAACGAAACTTTGTCCCCATTATCATGAATAGCCCTCCAAACTTCAGGATCAAATTTCAGCACACGATGGGTGGTCCCCCGTGGCATTTTTCTTCAGGACTACACTTATCTTATCTTCTATATTTTGGATATGGTCCAGGCAACTATTTCTTTAAATCAAAGCATTTACTACATCATCTTCATCATTGTATACATTGCATATCATTATTTTGGGTTTTAGTTTTCCCATTTTTCTCGTTTCAGTGTCAGCCACTAACGTGTGAATTTTATTTTCTGCCTCCTCTCTGATCATATTGTTTGCAAAGTTTACAACAATATTTCCATTCGTAGTTGACCTCGTGTTAAGTATAGGAATGTCTTTAAGTGCTTGTTCAACCTCACGTTTTCTTTCAGTAATTTTAGTTGTATTAGTTGATTTAATTATCAACAGATTTTTTTCCTTAACTTTGTCAGCAAATGTCGGTTTCTCCGGTTTTGGGTCTATCAATGTTTGAAGTGTTGCTTTAATTGATTCCATATTCATGGCAAGAATGTCAACTTTCTCAGTGAGGTCTTTGATCTAGCTGGAATTTGCTGTGTCTGCACCAAAGTCCGCAAGTTTGTTTTCCAAGTTATCTATTTTCACATCTTGTTCGTTCATGGCCAGATTACTCATATTTACATCTTCCTTTAATTTGTATATTACTAAATTGTTTAGTGTGGCATCACGTGGACAGTAAGGGCATAACCAATCTAGGTTATTCCATTCATTATTATTGATGGCTGTCACTATATGCACACATCTCTTATGGTAGAATCTTTTACATTCACATAATATCAATTTTTTTCCGTTCTTCATCCGTTTCATCACATTTGAAGCAGATATAGTTAGTAGCAGACATGGTGTACTGTATTTGGCACTTACGTCTCTCCATAAGACTAACTAATATCTTTTCAATGATATTCACAAAGCTATATCATGACTCAGGACATGAATAGCAGAGCTCGACCCAACACGCCCACATTCTAGCACGCTGTTCACGCTGCCACAGTGAAACTCCTTCTCTACCACAGTAGAGATGTTTTTGCTCAATTTTAACATGCCAAGGTTCATTTCTGCCAGTTAGAGCAGCCAAGCAGACTACATCCTCGCTTTGATCCCCGATGAAGCCTTCTCTAAAATCTCTGATTGGCTTTACAAGCAGAGGGATGCCCTCATACAGTTAGATGCCCTCAAATCCTACTTCCTGAAACAGTACTCACCATAGTCAGCTACCTGTGTAGCCAAGATTTTGTCGGTTTCTTAACAAACTTTGGAGGATCAAAAGGAATCGATGACCCTCAGAGCAATTATCAGTATTGCTCGCCTTCACCTTGCAGCAGACAGTCCTTGAAGTCAGGTTTGACAAGTGTACCTTTGGTGCCAAGAAAGTGGTATTCATGTATTTTTGCATCACTCCTGAGGGCGTTTACCCACTCCTGGAGAAGGTATCGGTAGTACAGAAGATCCCCACACCGCCAACCATTGCCGCTTCTCTTTCTTGCCTCTATATCTCCTATGAGGGTAAGCCAAAAAGGCTGAAGAAGGGCCCACTTCAGGAGACGGCCTTCTTCAATGGAAAGAAAGCTCTATCATCTACTACTGCTCCTACCTTTCCCATGCCAACTGTATCCCTCCTACTCTCTACTGATGCCAGGGACGTCCCTGTAGGGGTAGTACTTAAATTAATGATCAATA
>NC_090739.1:92088276-92093276 GCF_036898095.1 Palaemon carinicauda | reverse complement strand
CGTTAAATTCACTATTCAAATACGGATATTGTCTGAAATCTTCTTGTAAAATAATTTATATTCAGTTTATTTTTTCCGAGGAAAGTGCATTCGTCAAATGTATGACGAGCTTCTTCATAAATTCCTTTGGATGTTTGTTTCATTAATTTAGATTTAATTAGAAATTAAATGCTTGATTATAGCATGCAGAGGTTTCTTTATAATCGAAATTTCAAAAAGAAGATAAAACTTATACTTTAAATTCAGAGTAAACTGAATATCAACTAATATATAGGTTAATGTGTTTTATCATTCTTTCCGGAACAAGAAGAAATGGATATTTTTGTACTTCAAGACCAAGAAGGTAATAATAACGAACCATAATAGAGAATATCTCCCTCATAGTGGCATACCGTCATAACGTACTTCTTTATTTATGTGATGAGATGAAGACCTGTCGCCAATCTGTCGACTCAGATGTGAGTGAATGACAATGACAGTTAGGGTTAGAAAAAGGTTTTAGCTTCTGTAAACGATGTACACATGCAAAAAATAATTCATACGAACACATGTGCATGTATACAAACAAACAAAATCTAAATTAATAAATAAATGTATTGGTTTATAATAGATAGACGATTTATTAAAGCGATATAGGGATGAATATGTCTCTAGTATATATATATGTGTATATATATATATATATATATATATATATATCACGATGGCTGATTATTTTATTAAGAAATGGTCAATTTTCCTGTTTATATCACTGAATATATAAGAAAAAATATCTCACTAAAGAATTACGAATTACGAAGATAGAAACTTTGAGATCTAGTGAATCCTTCAGATTTGTGTGTTTGTGTATGAGTGTTTGTGTGTCTACGTATAAAGACAGCCAATCAATAAAAACAATACCCAATTTCAAGAAACTTTAAGATTTGTTTTCCATATCACGAGAGTTACAGAAACAGGAATTAGTTTTTCTATTCCTAAATGCAATCAGCTTTTGCAAGAGATACGTTTTATTTCTAATACGTTCTTTGAGCGTTGTCTATTTGAGGTGAAATACACAGATGTTAAGTTAGTATCCGTGAGCTAGAAGTGAGAAGTTCGAGTACCCCCCGCCCCACTGGGAAAACTAAATTGACATTTACGGTTTAGTGGTTTACCATTTTACTCGTGTCCGTGATACGTAAGATACAAGATGTTTAGTTTCCAGATATTCGCTCTATGCCATTTAATTTTAAGATTTAGTGTCCTTCTAAGAGTTATGTATTCTTGAATAAAGGTTAACAACTTATATCAGCTCTCTTGCCATTAATAATGTTTATTGTGAGATTGAAATATTCAATTATCGTCCTTATTAGGAAAAAGTTATCTTTTAATGTCCTGAACAAATTATATATTATGAAAAAGTACGAATAACCTCTATGTCAATAATTTTGACATCTGGTCAAGATAGTGCAATCTATAATAAAGAAAATGTATTCAAGAAAATAGAGATGTTGGCACTGTACCTAAAATGAGGTTATATTTATTTGCTGAGAAAAACAGGAGGTAGATGAATGCCTTCCGCCTGAATAGTCTCAGATAGCATTTCCCTTTTGGAAATCCTTTGCAAAATCTACCTGTAAGATGTAATTTCTGTAAGAAAAGGAAATTGATTAAGAAAAAATACCTACTGTACGTCGAACATAAGAAAAAATGTAAATTCAATTAAAAGAAAACTTTCAACACATGTAGGATCGTGGTACTATAAGCTCCTGGAAAAACGATGGTTGCAAGATGTATAAAATTTAAGTACCTTGTGATAGAATATAAGTTTTGCTTCATTGAAGCAAAATATTAAATCTTTTGCTTATTTCTTGGCATGAACAGCCATCCTTTGCAATATATATGGGAAAGCAAAGTGACCAATTACCTACTAAAATGGAAAGTAAATGCATAGAATACTCACAAATTACTGATGTCTACAATTTGAGAAAATTTGCTTTTTTTTTTTCTTGTGTTGAGGAATATTGGAGCTTTAATTATTTATGAGGATAACAATGGAAGAATATAGATTTTTTTATAAGAATTTTGTTTATGATAACTGGTGAAAATAGTAGCGTACCTTATAAAGTATCACATTTTGCTTGAATGAATCTTGTTTAGGTGATAATTTTATAAACTGAAACATTTCAAAACAAACTTAAAAGTCATTAGTAACTTAATATTGGCGGAACGAATTTTCAATCACATTTACAAAGGCAATAAGATAAAATTATCATAATGACAGCTCTAAGAGGATATCCTTAATATACGCAAACGTGTCCATAATATTCAATATATTAAGTATAAATTAGGTATCAAGAAATTTTTTTTTTGCAGGTATTGATAATGTTTTCTGTATATCTAATCCAGATGAATAACTTCTGAAGTAAGAAAACTATTAGTTCTCATTTCTTATTGTAAAATTTAACAGGGAATTTATCTAACTTTGTTTATTTATTTCTTTCCTCGTCAACCTAAGATTAGAGAGATTGTAAAAAATGAGTTACTGGATAGATTACATCCATTTTCACATCTATGAGGTTAGAATAAAATTCAATATTACATGAGATTTAAGATACTGCAATGGTTCCAATACAAGCATTTCACCATATATTGAAGTCTCCATGTTCCAGCATTGCATATCTGATAAAGATTTCCAACATCACTGGGAAGATGAAAGGGGAAACAACCGTTGTTAGAGATACAATATGTTTGGCAATTTTCTCTGTCAAGCCTGCAACAGTTCGCTGTTTACGAAATAGATATCCTGTGTCCTGATCGATGTTGCAATGCTAGTCAATATATATATATATATATATATATATGTATATATATACATATATATATATATATATATATTTATATATATATGTATATATATATACATATTTATATATATAAACATATATATATATATATATATATATTTATATATACACATATATATATATGTATATATATATATGTATATATATATATATATATACATACACACACACACATATATATATATATATATAAATACATGTATATATATCACATATAACATATACAGCATATATATATATATATCTATATATATATATATATATATATATGTATATATATATTTATATATATATATATATATATGTATATATATATATATATAAATATATATGTATAAGTATATATATATATATATATATGTTTGTATACATATATATATATATATATATATAAATATATATATATATATATATACATATATATATATATATATATACATATATATATATATATATACACATATATATATATACACATATATATATACACACATATATATATATATATATATATTCTATTTGCAAATTTCCATAATAACAGTCCCATATGAGACCTGTTGACGAATTTAAAAACGTTTAAGTTTCTCAACTATATTGATATCATTAGGAATTTCTATGCAGTTTGATCTTTACTTTAGTAGAACTCTAAGTTTATTTCATAATTTAATAACTCTGCGACGGAGACATGAGTAAAGAAAATGTATTTAGCAAATGACCTTTATGACCACAAATAATGGATAATTAGACAAACCACTGTGTGCGTGTGGATACCATGGAAGAGTATAATAAGGTTGGTAAGTGTTACCATTATATTCAAAATTAAATATTCAATCCGGTGAAATTAAAAAACTATTTTGTTAAGCAAAATATTGTGGAGGGATGAAAAATTTCTGCCATCGTGAATTTGTGTTAAGGAACAAACAAAGCGAATGAAAAAGAACATAGACCGAGCTTTAACCTTCACAATAAATGATAGACATCTTTTTATCTAAGCATTTGGACAAAATGACTGAAAAAAATTCATATAAATAGGAATAACTATTGAAACTAGAAATAAGTTTCGTAACAGAATGGAAAACCCTGGCAATCATATGAATGGCGGATTCCGAAGTATGACAAATGGAAGTGGTGGCAATATGGGTATCTCGCTTCAAATATTAGTAAATCTTGGCTGGAGCAGCAGGAATAGAATAAAGAAAGGCAGCTGTTTTAAAAAGGAAGGACTAGGTAGGAATTAAGTATTGCCTCATGGATCCTTAATATTGTTTTTGTTTTTTTGTCCTCATCGGAAAAGAAACAAAACGAACATAAAACATGATAATAATATTCATAAAAAAAGTCTTCAAATAACTTTAGTTAACGAAATGTCACTGGAACAGTCAATCAAAGACTCCACTTATTATTCTTCATTTTTTTTAGTTATACATTTTAAAACAATAAAAGTCTTGCCCACCTTAAGCAGGTAGGAAATATACTGTGTGGCAGTGAAAAAAATAGTGTTGGAGCCCTTTTTTTTTCTTATTTCCTCGCAAAATTAGAGTTCCGTAGATTTTTCGAAGGTTTTAGTAAGATAAGAATTTTAGGCAGCAATATGTATCAGAGTGATCCACCATTAGGAGAAAATAGCGAAAGTTGTACAACTGACAAAAAGAAGAACAAGAGACATTCGTCAAAGACTATCCCGGTCCTCATAGGATCATGGCACATAGATTCACTAGGACAGACTAGAAGAAAAAATGGAACTACAAAAGTTGTCGACAGTTTTCTCTAGATGGAGAAAGCATTTTTATTTTTATTTGGCTAGCAAAAAAGGAGACGATTTTCCGCCATAATGTTTTTCTTTCTTTCTGTTCTTGTATGGCAAAATACATGTATCGTTATTCTTTCGATAGTGTGACGGAGATATGGCGTCGTCAACTCAAGATTAGTATTAAAATAGTTCTCTTGTAGTGGAGTTGAAAATAAAATTTAGAAAATAATTGTAACATGACTGCAGCCTGACCACAAATAGGAAGAAGAAAAAAAAGTAGTCTGAAGATTAATGAAAGTGTAAGAATAGATAATGTTTAACAAAGTGTGACTTAGAGAATAGACCTGAAATAATAATCCAGAGAAAACAAAAGTGACAGACCACCTGCAGTTTCCAAGGATCAT
>NC_090739.1:92080776-92083276 GCF_036898095.1 Palaemon carinicauda | reverse complement strand
AATTTATGAAATACAGGAATATCCTTCCACATATATCATATTAAAAGTGTTCTGACGTTTGTAATGTTTTTGAAAAAGTATTTAATTATCTCTATTATAACATTAAAAGAAATAGTACCTGATTATTTCGTTCTCTCAACTAAAACTAATTTTTTTTTTTGAATGTTAGTGTCGAAAAAGGTTATTTCTGAAGCCCTCTTCTTTTCCTTGACGTAACTCCTTTATATTCAACTTAGCTCTTCAGATATTTAAGATGTTGAACTAGGATTCCAAGTGTATTACAGTGACCCTACGAATTATGAACGAGGTCTTAAGAGCTATAATCAATTCTTAAACTCTGAGAACTCTTTCCCGAATGGAAGGTCAAAACACTTGTGAAACACCTCCTCAATGTGGAGTCATGTATTTCTTTTACCTAATAAAAAAACTGAACCTTTACTTATTAGTTGTTTATGTCGGCGAGTTATCCTGTGGTGCATATTTATCAAAACATCTGTTGAATTTCCTGAAATATTCTACAATAAAGATGTCTGGTTGAGTCTCAAGGTTACTGTATTCAGTCAGGTGTTAATTAGCTATAATCGTTAATGCAAAAATCAATATTATATAAGAATAAAATGATTGTGAATTATTCTGTGAAGTTCTGCATATAGAAGGAATTGTTAGTAAAAGATATCGAAGGGAATGACTATTTTCAAGTGAATTTATTAAACTCTGTAGTAAAAAATGTTTTGAAAAATATTACAGACAATTGACGACTATAATTATGTTTAGATTTACCAGCACAATTGTCAGTGCAACAGAAAAAAAAATTCGAAAATATCAATATTCTGATGAATATGGATTTAGCTTTTGTCATTTATTATAACCATGTTTCCCCTTTGATTATTATTAGATTCAGTTTCATGTTATTGGTTCAGGGGAATGAACCCTTATAAGAGACATTTCTCAGAACCCAATTGGTTCCCTGTCTTTCGACGTTTCTATGAAGAGTATTTCCCTCCCACTTTCACCCCATATTTTATTCATGTTTACATCTTGCACCCGAGACGGACTCTGCCATTCCACCTCCTCCCTTCCTTTCCCCCTAAGGGTAGTTTGTTGCGAGTTGCAAAGCATTACCATCATAGGACGAGATTTAATGAAGATGTAATGATTCTAAAGGCCGGATAATTCCAAATTTATCATAGATTGATTTAAAGAAAGGTAAGTCATTGCCTTTACATGTGTACTTGACACCTTTCATAATATATCAAAAGCCTGTTTTTATCCAAGTGTAACAGCTGTATCAATTTGTCTGTCTCATCCGATGTTTTCTTATTCTAGTTTATCCTGGATTTTCTACCGAAATCAATATTCTCATAGTATCTCAATCAACAAATTCTAGATATCATTTTTTTTTCTTTGAGTTGTAAATAGCTTATGTTTTAAGCCTTAAAACAATTGAAGGCATTTATAATGTTCCAAGTTTCCGATGCATAGGTTATTACTTGTAGGACAACCTGATCAAAGGTATATTTGTTAACAATCTCTAGAAGTGTATGGTTAACCCTTATTTGTTTTCTCTGCATTTTCATTGAACATATACTTCGTTTTGCTCTTATTCGTGTTCAGTCCTTTTCCTATAAAAATCCTATATTATCTTTTGCATTTCCTTCCATGAATCATTAAATAGTACTCAGTCATACACAAATATTAAGATGTTAAGTATTTCCCACAGATGTTAATTCCTACATTTCCCCTATTTAACTTCTAAATTTCTTCTAGACACAGTGTGAATAATTTAAAAGAGAGAGGGTATCCTTGTCTAACTCCTTTTTCAATTGTAATTTTTTTTTTATTAAATTTATCTAGTTTTAGGATTGCTGTACTATAGTAGGCCTATGAATGTTTTCAAGGGTTCTAATATAAGTCTAATTTATTGCCTGTCTTTGAAGGTCTTTCCTTACTGCTAAAGTTTTGACAGAATCAAAAGCTTTCGCATACCCACTAGATATCATACAATGTGGTTCCCATACTCAACTGATTTTTTTCGTTGGCTGGTTAATTACATGAAACTGGTCAGTTGTTTAATATACTGTTCTAAAACTTGCCTGCTCTCTTAACTGATTAAAGTGTAGCTTTATGTCCATTTTGCTTAATATGATCTCTGGGAATATTTCATATATTACTTAGAATAAACTTTGTCTCCAAGAAAAATACATATAGCATTTTGTGTAAAGCTCAGCGATATTTACTACCATGAAATCGCCATCAATTGTTAAATCTTTTCATGTCTTCAAATACTTTTTTCCACTTCTATAGTCACTTTCGGTACCGGCTCAGGTGTTTCATTATTTCTATTGGTAAAGTTATTTCTTATATCACTATCATAAAACATTGTATAGAGACCCTCTGACAATTTTTATAACTCCATCTCTTATTCTGATGCATCCATTTTCATCCGTTAATTCAAGTATCTGTTGACACCCGTTCTAAGTCTTCTCTTCTTTAACTTAGG
>NC_090739.1:92040776-92073276 GCF_036898095.1 Palaemon carinicauda | reverse complement strand
AAAACCAGTAATTGAAATGGGGATTTGATTCCACGAGGCTTTCGCCGATATAAACTTGGATCGACTTGAAGATTGTATTTGCCAAACCATTGACAAATACAACATTTACATCATCCCCCAAACATGCTACCATCAGGGGCCGTGACTTTTAAATGTAGTTCAATACTCAAATTGGCTAAATCAATTAGTGTTCCTTCTACGACATTGATACAAAATTCGAGATAACGATCAGTTATTACTCCCCCCGATGTAAGATTTGTTGGTAGAATAAAACTTGTTTGCCGATCAACCACGGAAGCTTCCACCACTCGTAAACGATTAGGTCTGGGAAAAGCATCCACCACCCTTGCGGTGTATTTTGTGGTGGGGAGTTCGCTCCCTACAAGACCCGCAATTCTGGGTGCCGCCGCCGATGCCATGTTGAATGTCTTCGCACTTACGCCTATTTACCAGAACTAAATCACATTGCACTAAACACGTCTTTATATCCTATATTCCTACGTGATGAGATTTTCTTTTTATTTACTCTTTTCTTCCCATTTCTTTTGACATTTTTTCTTTTCTTCCCTTTGCCAGTAACAATACGTCTTCCTGTTGATTTTAGCGCCTCCAACCCCCTCTGTTTAAGGCTTGATTTGAAATCTCTTGTCCCCTGTTGTAAATCTCCCATGTCATTTTTCCCAAATTCAAGGGCCGAGGGCAAGACCGCCTTTGCCACAAAGGGTGCAACCCTTTTAGCGAGTCCAGCTAATAGACTGAAAAGCCCACTCCCTTGCTGGGAACGTCTTGGGGCTCTAAAAACCTCAATATCCCCTAAAGCCCCTCCACGCAAGAGTTTTATGGGGGGGGACTAGCGAATATGATACTAAACTCCTCAGGAGACGGGGAAAGAAAGGCTACCCTCATGGTGACACACTCTTGAATAAACGTTTGGTGAGGGATATTGCAGCTTTTATATAATTTTCTGCTTTGGCCTAATATGAAGGATGCAGATTGCAATGGCATCCTCACGAAAGTGTGTCTCCCTTCTTTCTTGGTCGGTCAGGCAAATGGATACTGAATCCAATTCTTTTGTCCCTAAAGGGTAATACACATAACTATGATACCCTTTCGTTTTACTGCCCCACATACTAAAAATATCCAATATATTGACTTATTTACACCCAAAATAGGACCTTTCAACAATATCCGAATAAACGAGGACAAAGTCCACCCTTGATGTTGGGGAAGGGGGAAAAGGAGCGAGCAAATTATGAGTTTTGATTAGAGGATTACCTGGATTTGTTTCAAAGATTTGATAAGGTTTGCCTCAATTGAATCCTAATGTAGCTCCTATTCTTTTCCCAAATTTTAATTTGATGTTGTGAATAGGTCCTTTTCGATACATTGCCTCTTCCGTTTCCTGTCTCTTTATAAACTTTAATAACAATCTCTTTCTTTGATAGTCATATTTCAAGAAACCCACCGTGGGTATATTTTCTTGATAAAATCCGAGTGGGAGGATCTTTCTCAAATCGTATGTTAATACTTCGTTAATGCTGGAGACCATATACCCAGCATCAGTGGATAGAATACTTATTCGCGGTTTGTAAACTTCCTCAGTAGCTGAAGTTATGGTGGGTAGACCACCTAAGGATTTTCGCACTTTTGTTATTATTATTTCTATCTTTGAATCGAGTTCACCACTAACAAGCCCATAAATTCCATTAGGGTAATGGATATTCACAAGGGCTACTTCATGCTCCAAATTATGATCTAATTTTATACTATTTTGTAGCTTGTTTGTAAAGCTGCCCGCATTATTTTTAGGGAATATATCCCTATTTCCGAGAGATGTCAGAGTTACTGTATGAATTTCTCCAGCCATAGCGTCCAACTGAAGTAGTTAAGATAAGACGGGGATATTTAAACCAAATTAACGTAAGACTTTTTAATCAAAGAGGTTTCTATTACATAATTATTCTCATTCGTAAATGAGAAGAACATTCAACTCGAAGATAAGAATACAAAAGGGTGAACATTACACAGTAATATTTTTGTTCTTAACATATGCAAAAATTTACATGAATAAAATGAGAAAACAAGTACATTTAAATACCACCCCTATTACATAATTATTCTCCTTCCCAGAATGAGAAGAGCGTTTAACTCGAAGATAAAAATACAAAAGGTAAACATTATACGTTTTAACATATGAACATATTTACATGGATAAATGAAAAAAACGAGTACATTTAAATATCACCACTATTACCTAATTATTCACCTTCTCAGAAAGAAAAGAACGTTTAGTTCGAAGATAAAAAATACAAAAGGATGGATCTTGCACAGTAAATATTTTTATTTATAAAATATCAAATTTATTTGGATAAAGTAGATTACATCAAAATATCACAACCAAGCAGAAAATCTTCAGATGCAACAAAGGAAAACCTTTCCAAGTTATCCAATTCGGGAGGCAACAGATATATTTTGCTTGCCAGCAAAATAATCTGTTCACCTTTACCAGTCAACATCCTACCCAAGTTCACTAAATCTGGAGAATAGTGTAACATCCATACACTATCAGCGCGACCAGACTTCTCAATTCCAATCGGTATGGTGTATATATTTACGCTCTCATTTTCTTTCTCCAGGGCAAACTGTTCCAATTCGTGTAGACACCTCTTAAAGTTAAAAACACGTGCCTCAGTTGTATCATTCTCCAAGTTGGAAGCGAAATGCGTATCCCTTGAAGTAGTCACATATGATCGAAGTTTTCCATCGGCTTCATTATCATATGCATACCCGTAATTAAACTGCGTTATCAACGTGGCTACGCATGGTACACTCGCAGTGGGAAAACTCGGAGGTTTCCGTAAGATGATACTTCCAACGGGATGACGTTCTTCGCGAATGCATCGGTTTAATTAAATTAAAGAGCCTTCTTCGACAGTTCACGATATCGCTGTAGGTGTAGGCTTTATATGTTTGCGTCGCAAGTCCGTAGGATACGACGCCGATAGAATTGCTCCCCACCACCAAACACACATTCCCCTTTCTTAGAAGTGGCGCCTTAAAATCGACGATGCTTAGTTTTAGCGGTGAGGACTGAATTGTGCTGGGATCGTGTTGTAAACTGATCATGTAACCTAAACTAACTAGGACTACAACTAAAGTACTTGAACTCCGGCCCCTTTACACGCATTCCGAGCATGACATGAAAAGACGTGTATTTCGCATAGACTGAGCGGAGTGCATTTATTCCTAATAAGGCACCCACCGCAGTTTACCTTTTACTTTTTTTTCTTCCTATTCCTCTCTTATTCTCCCCCCTTTTCCTTTAATTCCATACATCTGCATCCGAGCTTTTGCATTATTTATATATGTATAGGGCATTCCCACTGTATCTGGTAGGGTTTTATAAAAAGGCACGTCCTCTTCCTCAATAGCACCTGTTTGCTGAATTAATTTCTTAAACATATCTATTAAATTTAAACGGTAGATGGGTTTCCTCAGGTTCCCTCTATCATCCCACTTGACATCGTCCCGGCCTTCGAAGAATTTAAGGAAGCGAGGGCGTACCTTCTGCTGGAGGGGGATAATTTTACGTCAATTATATTCTCCAAAGGGGGATTGGAGTAAGCCCGTGGCGTGGGGAGGGGGAGAGGATCATGCACGCCTTTCTCGCCCGATTCGTTTCGTTTCCTTTTCTTTGGTTAATTTTCCAACTTAAACTTCATCGTTTGTATTATTTTGACTAAATTTTGGAGCAAATCTCTATCACTCCCTCCACCGTGCTGGTTATCAGCCCTTCCATTTTCCTATGCATTTTGCCTAGTGTTTTGAACACTTATTTCTCCGGTGTCTTGGTGATAATTAGACCCTTCTACCGTCTTTCCCGGTACCAGACAGTATTCTCTCATTTCCCTAATAAACCCCCAATTAGGCTAGCCGCGAGAGGAAGAAGGACTGAAAGTATGGTGCCTCCTCTCTGCGATGATAAGATTTTCCTTTTCTTTCTAAGCGGTGTCTTTTTCCAAGCTACCGTCCTTATTTCGCCCCTATATTTTTTACCTTTTCTATTGCTTTACTATCGTGAGTTAGATTTTCCTTCAAAAAGTTAGCGAAGATCTCTGATAAGCAGTCGAGATGCGTTCTCTGTAGCAAAGGAATTAATTCAGCCCTTTTTTCTGGGAGAGGTTATTTAAGAAGAGAAGAAAATCCCCATGTTTGTGTATGTGCAATTTCATTTCTATGTTTCGCCCAACAGCCTTTTAACATCTTTACTATCTACCCACGAGTTAAAACTCGGAGGGTAACCCCTCCACGCCACGAGATACTTGACTTTACCCTTCGTAACTTTCTTTTTGATAATGTCAATAGGGAAAGTTTCTGGTATGGCTGTGAGTATTAGTTCTGATTTATAAAAAATACCCTCAATTTTTTTCACCAGTGAGATCCTCCAGATAATAAGTCAAAGGAGCCTGTCTCCGGTCCACGCTCCGAATTTTGAATATTTCTAATGTATTTTGAGTTTTATACCCACAGTGGAATACCGACCGACGAAGCCCACTTGCAATGCGCACTGTCTGTCCTACTGCTAATACCTTACTATTCTGTTTCGATGTGAAGATGCTTGATTTATACATACGCCGAAATTGTCGCTTAATGATTTTCCGGTTTGTATACCCATGAAATTCGAGAGGGGACACTTCTCCTCCCAACCCTCTGTGTGGGGACCTATTAGAGTTTTTTACGAGTTCAGGGAGGACAACAAGATACCCGAGAGTATTTCTCAGAGTTAGATGTTTATATATCTTTGGCTTTAGAGTACGTATAACACGTTCTGCAATGGCGGCTTTGATTTCATACGAGGAAACGCTGTAGAGTTTTATATGTTCTTCTTTTAGGTACTTTATCGTAAGTTTGTTATAAAATTCCAACACCCTATTGGTAAGGAGCCGACTAACACCCTGAAATTGAGGTAGAGAATGGATTGCTTTTAGGCCTATTAACAGATTCTGCGCCTTCTTGTTTCTAAGAGGAACGACCTTGAGGTAACGGGAGAAAATATGTATGCAAATCTGAAGGTAGTGTGGCGGGATGTAAACAAAACAACCCCCACACCCTTGAATCTTACTTACTTACAATGGTCTCCACAAAACAAACTTTCCCCTTACGTTATCAGCAGCGGGACTCTTGGACGAAAGGACAAAAATCAAAACAAAACATATCCTTAACACTATATTCTTACAAACTATAATAAATAAATCAATAACCATCCACAATCAAATTACCAACACTTAAAACTAATAAAAACTTAACACCAAATAATATAATATATAATAACCAAAAGCACCATTCATATAACCCGCAAAAACCCTAACAGACTTAAAATTACCCCACACACCAAAACCAATATTTGTTTATGTGTGGGCGTCGTTGTCCACACAAGGGCCAACAGTCCTTTTATAGCCCAACCCTACAACTCGGTTGCAACGCCACAATATGGCAACACTTGACACTCAGTCAATACAAAATGTTTTAATTGATTTAGTCCGTGAGCGTAATCATCATCATCATCATCCTCATCGGTATCATCATCATCATCATCCTCATCGGTATCATCATCATAAACAGCAATCAGAAGTAAATTCGGTCCGGGTCGTCAACAAGTAAATCAATCTGAGCAGTCTTATCAAGTTCTGTTACAGGCCAAGTCGTCAACAAACAAATTTACATTCAAGAAAACCTCTCCAAAGTCATAAGGCCTTGACCTGATCGGCTCCGCCTGCCCAGTTTCATTGTTAAAGGGAAATTGATCAATCCTCCCGGATGGCTCATCTCCAATTGCAATTACAACAGAATAATTATTGACAATGTCACTAACTAAAGGCTGAAATTCTGACGGACATAATTTTCGCGCTTGCATAATCAAATTCTTAGTGTGTTCGTCTGTGCCGGCTGGAGTTCCGGGTCTCAACATCCCATTATAAGCAATTTCACATAATTCTAATACACACAGAGAATCACTTCCTAAAACAACTCTTTTATTGGACAAATTAACTATCGTTATATTAGCTCTGTTCTCTTTTATTTCTGGTAAGCCCTCTAATATTATATGGGCCCAATTGTCATGGGGTTTAACAACTACCTTGGTTCCTTCCACAAGAGGGTGAGACGGTGTCACTGATATGCTCATAAGGGTCTGGGGAGACAATTCCTAAAATGGCCTAGATTCCTGGAATTCCAATGGTGGGCAAGACAAAAAAATCATGTGTAAACTTCACCGACCCCACCTTAAATTTTACGATTGATTTATGGATTATGTGTAGTTTATTTCCTCCTGGCGTGTCAAGAAAAATGGATGCTGCTGGCTGTAATGGATTTGAGGAGACTTTTTTTTCAATCGGTGGAACGCTAGCTCCTGTGTCAGTCAGCGCTCGAATGGATTTATCTGGTAGGTCAATCGTCACTGCTTACATTCCAAGACGGCCATTTCAAGATATGGGGCATGGGCTGATGACCTCAGCTGCAATGCCGCTGCCCCCTAGTGCTGTGGGGGTGAGGTAGGGGTTACCGATGGAAGTCCTAATTACTGCTCTGTCATGTCTGTCATCACTGCTTCCTCGGCTACTGCTTGTGATGTCATGCGGGGGGGCTTCGAACTCCCTCGTCTCCTCCTTCATCTCTTTCCTTTTCCTCGGATGTTGGGCGGGGGGAGATATACATGTGCCAGAGCCCGCCCGCCCTGGGCATTTTTTGCTAAGCACTCTCGAGATAGATGACCGTAGGCCTGACAAGTGCAACAGTGGGGGTATCTTTGGGTGGAGCATTCCATGCGTCAGTGCCACTTACCCCAACATTGCCAACATTTAATTTGCTGACTGCGTTCTCTACACCCCCTTCGGAGGTCGATTGTCTCACAGTGCGGCCAACTTCTCGGAATCCGCCCTGTTGTATCGCATTCACTACGTCTGATAACGAGCGATTGTCATCGAACAAATAACCATATAAATACGGGTTTACTAATCTGCGAATATGTTTACAGGCAATTGCCTTTTTATTACCTTTTGGGAGACTAGCACTCTGGGTAGCAAACGAATCACAATCCCGAAAAATGCGAGTTGCAAAACTAAGAACCGATTCACCTTCCCGTATTTTGGGTTTGTGAATTTCTTTTAGGGTCTTCCTTTCTCGCATCAGGTAAAGCATACTTCTCAATTAAACGTCATTCTATTTCAGTATAACTTCTGAAACTGTCTTCAGCCAGCACATTACCTCCATTGCTGGAACATCTTTCAGCAATCTAATTTCTTGAGTAGCTTTTCTTCTTTCCGACCACCCATATGTAGCTACTTCAAAGTCTCTCAAAAACACCTTAATCAATTGAAACCATTCATTAGGCCGTTAATCATCAAAAGGCCTAACGTGTGCCTGGAGTTTTGGAAACTTTCGAACTACAATTTGCGTATCTTCACTTGGCGGTGCATGTGTACTTTCACATGTGTGTGTTTGAACTTCGTCCATGTATGTCGGATATGCTGTGGTTGAGCGCCCCTCCTGTTCTCGTTACACCAACAGTCTGTTCATTAACTGTTGTAAGTTATCTAATATATTCTCCAATTCTTGCATTCTAATTTCCTGTCTATATTCTTCATCGGCAACGCTATATCCCACTGCTCTTTCGCTCTCATCTCCTGCCGCAGCAGCGTCTGCTATGTTAGTCCTTGTGTTTCTAGGCATCTTGTCCTTTTATTTTACCACCTAAGAGAACAACTCCACTGACAGCCTACACAAAAGATGTATTTTTCACACCTGACACCAAAAAGACCCATGTAGATGGGTAATCAGAGGTCATAATATGGGTTTTCTTCATATATTGAAAAAGGTTCGTTCGTAACTACACTGTACACAACTACCCTCTCAGGTGAGGGACTTGTCAAATCAAGCGCCCAAAGGCAACTAAACTCCCTTCGTTACCAAAATGCAACCGTGTACAATAACAAGCTGAGACATACATTTTTGTGGAATACTCATGAATATTGAGATCATTTACCTTTATGTACAAGACATCTCTACATACATGGATTAGGACAGATGTATTAGTAGGTATATATATATATATATATATATATGTATATGTATATATATATATATATATATATATTATATAATATATATATATATATATATATATATTTATATATGTGTGTGTGTGTGTGTGTAAATACATACATATATATACATATATTTGTATATATATATATATATATATACATATATATAAATGTATATATATATATATATACACATATATATATATATATATATATATATATATATACATATATATAAATGTATATATATATTTATATATATACATATTATATATATATATATATGTATATATATTTATATATATATATATATATGTATGTATATATATATATATATATATATGTATATATATATATATATATATATATACATATATAAATATATATATATATATATATACATATATATATATATATATATATGTGTGTGTGTGTGTGTCTGTGTGTGTGCGTGTGCGTGTGTGTATTTTTGTGCCTCTGTCTGCTGATACTTTCTAGATGTATTTTAAATGGGAAATTAAGTCCAAGATTTAATTTAATGTTTCCAGTATTAATAGAATATCTTAAACTTTAATGGTTGAAACATCGGAAAAGAGTTGAAAGATTGTATTATCTAAATGTAAAAAAATCATTCCTTCGAAGGAAAATAAGAAAATAAGAGACAGAGACTAAGCCTTGGTTCCATACAGTAGAAAAGTCGGTGTAAAAATATATATAATTAGCACATTGAATCGGACTTTTAAATCATAATTTTAGTTTATAGGTCAGTGACTAGCAAAAATTACGAACACTCCTAATGTAATCTAATGTTCCTTTTATTACAATAAAAAAAAACTTATAAATTATTTAAATTTTATGTCCTTAATTAGAATTTATTAGGTAAAATCGAACATGATACTGGAGGAAAGAAAAATAATTATTGTAATCAATGGCTATGTATTTGAAAAATTTGTATTAAGGAAACTTCAATCATAGGTATTTTAGAGCAACTAAAAATAGTGAACATAAAAGCAAGCTTTACGCTGATTTATTGTGCAACATTTTGTGTGCTACGTAATTCGCCTGGTTATCCTGTCCACCGAGTAACATTCATAGACAGTTATTTTCCCTTTCACGTTTTTTTTTTTTTTTTTTTTTTTTTTCATTTGAATAAAAGTCAAAAAGTCACATTCCATAAGAGGTATAAATAGAGGTAGTTTGGTTCGTGGCAACATAAAATAGTTATGAAAAATTCATTGTGTATTTCTAAACAACGAAATGTATGTTTTAATTTCCACGATATCGCACCCAAAATACAAAACTTGAATTACTGCCAGATCTTTGCTCACACATCATCTCTATCGTTTAAAACGCTCCCAGAAGACTTAAATTACTACTAGATCTTGTTTAGATAGCATCTATAATGTTTGCAACCCTTCCAGAACACTGAAATTACCACCAGATCTTTGCTTAGACAGCATCTATAACTTTTGTAACACTTCCAGAAGACTAAAATTACTGACAGATCTTTGCTCATACATCATTCGTTATCATTTAATTGGGCCGGCAGGCTAATGCAAGTTTTTTTCAAGACAGGCCTTTATCATTCATACAACTAAATAAGGTTACTTAGGACATCTCCAAACAGCAGAGGATTCTTGTCCCTAACATTTGGTTTTGCGACGCTAGGGCAATTTATCCTTAAAAAGAGTGTTTTTCAAATTCCATCTGCTCCTATGATACTTGATTTTAGGACCTGGGATTACTATCCTATATAGCAATGATGTAGACATCTAATAAAAAAAGATTTTTTTTTTCTAAAAGGGATTTATTTGCTAGATATGAATTTTTTTCATTAGAGTAAAAAAACACTATAAAGCGGGGGGGGGGGACAAATAAAAAAAAACACAAATATGAAACATAAACTGTTTAAATATTTCTCTATTTGATTATTTTATAATGTCTTATAAGTTATTTACTAAATTTCAATGCTATATCTTTAAAACTAAGGAAGAGGATAGAATGAGAATGGTAATAAGGGTAGTTTTCAGATACAGGCATTCAAAATTTTCTTAGTAATTCTACAAAGACAATATTAATAAATCATAATTATCATGAATTCTATGTTGTTTTAGGGATATTAACAAAACATAGCCGTGTTATTTTTCATAATTTAATAATAATTTTGAGATCCCTTTGCTTAATATCTTTCTTCTTTAGGGGAGATGGTCACTCCTTCATCATCTCTCTCTTTCGCTAACTCCGCTAATATCGCCGGTCTTATCTATTAATGAACTCTTATTGTTTTCTTCTTCCTTATGTTAGCAAGATGTTGAAATTGTCTTTTCCTCTTTGGCATATCTATAAAATTAAGGTAGAAGATAGAATTTGGAGGTCAAAAGGTATAGTTTTGAGATACGAGCGTTCAAAATTGTTCTGTGTATTTTTACAAATACAAATATAAATCCTGATCATTATGAATTTTATGTTCCTTTTTGGATATCAATAAACCAAAAAAATATTTATTAATAAATGAAGATCCCTTTGACTCTTATTGGAGGAAATTTTCTCCTTCCCTATGTTAGCGAGATGTTGAAATTGTCTTTTCCTCTTTGGCTTGAGAAAATTATTAACGAAAACAGGAAAAGCAGACGTAAAAGTGAATGAATGCAAGAGGTCATACTCAAATATGTAATCACTCTGAGATTTGTGCTAGCACTGAAGGCCAAAGGGCGCATTTATCGTGTAATGTTTCGTCTTATAACTTATGGAATATACAGATGCCATTGCTCATAATATTTTTTTACATTAAAATGTAATAATTATCAACATTTACTATAGCAGAAGAAATACTGCAGTTAGTTGCAGGGATCAATGTCTTTATTTTATTGAGTTATTTTTACTAGTTACCCTGTAACTATGAAAGTAAGAGTAATTTTAACAAAATATTTCTTCATTGTCATTTGAAGCTCAATAATTTTTTTTTTCAAGATTTTGTGTTTTACGTCCAATACAACCATATATTGTCATATCTGTAAGAAGTGTAAAGAGCCGAAAAGCAACTTGATTTTATGTTTAGGCCCAACAACAAGGCTTATATGATATATTTAGTTTGTTGAATGAGTCAATGAGGTTTTTGGTCCCGAGATAAAAAAATACTTCATGGACAAGAAACTGTCACCACAAGTCTTGTTGCGTATATACAATGCTCCTACCCATCCTCCAACCATTTAAGACAACCAGGATAAGCAGATGATCTCGAAAAAAAGAAGAAAATAAATAAATAAATAAATAAATAAACTGTACACGGAGGCAATCTTCCAGTGGTGTTTCAAGATCACCGTAGGGACGGAGCTCATCCACAGAGACTTTTAGAAAGAATTTTTCCACATTGTCAGCAGCTTGAAAATCATAGATAAAGCCTTAGGAGGGGTCATCAAGAGAACCTCCATTTCTGCATGAAGGAAGCTGTGGCCTGATTGCGTTGCAGAAAGTGATTTTGCGAGTTTCAAACCTATAAAAAAGGAGTCAGCAGACGATAAGACAATATGTTTGGAGGAGGACAGGGATCACATCAGCTATCTGCTTTAGGTGCATAGAGCAAAGCTCATGACTAAGGCTCTGTTAGAGTCTCATAAGGAGCAGCAACAAGAGGTAATGGAGGATATTTCATCTGAAGAAGAGTAAGGACAGAGCGGCCAGCCTTTCACTTTGATTGAAATAAAGAACATTTTGAAAATGTAGGAAAGTCTGAAAAAGTCTGTAGAAACACATCAACTACAGTAGGTAAGGCTTCGCCAGGGTGAACAGCGAATCCCTTAATGGGCAAAGCAATGTCCCACTTCCATGCCATTCTGAGTAAATACAATACAGTCGCATCTAAGCTCATAGCAAGATTTAAGTGTAAGAGTGTAGAAAAAAGACGATAAAATGTGTAAAAAATGTAAATTTAGCAATTTAGTTAGTAATAGTGAACTCCATTCAAGATAGAGAACTGAATATTTTACCAAACCGGTAACGCCCTCCTTCTCCTCCTCCAACTCTCCCGCCTCCCATACGCTAGCCACAATTTCTTAATAGTGTGAGCTAGTTTGTCAATATATTTTTTTTCTATTGTGAATTGTTAATCTTTATTCATTTCAGATGTTATGGGCTATAATGTGTATTTATATAACATCAAAAACCTTTAAAAAAGATTTTATATGTGTATTTATGGATATTTGGAATGCATAGAGTGCTTTCCCTTTATTCCTCATGGGAAAAACTGTTTTTATTTATGGATATTTTATTATGGTTACAAGCCTGCTCCTGGAACGGATTAAACTAGTACACTGAGCCTGAGATACTACTGTATACATATTATGTACAATGGTGAGGCAAGATACCGTAATAGCTTAGTCATGAAATAGGAAAGGAAAGATAGGTAGCAGCATGTAAGGAATAGGTTAGTAAAAGCATTAAATTGCCTTTGGATGCTACGTTTAAAATGTATAACGAGAAAGTTGGGCCAAATTTTCTTTAAGAAAGTGAAGTATCGATGTTGAATATGAATAAAAGAGAAAATGCTAAAGCTGAAATAATAAACTGCTTACATACCATATGTGGTGTATCATTATTATTATTATTATTATTATTATTATTATTATTATTATTATTATTATTATTATTATTATTATTATTATTATTGTAGCGATTGCTAACGAAGGAATGGAGAGATACAACGACAAGATAAATACAAGCTACCATTCTGATTTTCCAATCAGGTTGTAGCTTGACTTGTCATGATAATGATGATGGTAACAAAATGAAAGGGATAGACAAACACAGCTTTAATTTTAATGAGGAGAGGTAGTAGAGAGGAGGACCTCAGAACGGTCAATTGGATAGTGTAAAACGCACATATGATATATAGGTTTCAGACTTTTAGGAAGAGCATTAATATATGCAAGATATAGTTGAATGACGCAGTGTATGTCAGCGGTTCTGATACGATGCTAATGAGCTTTTTGTAAAGAAATATAAAGTGACCAATATTGTCACATTTTCACTTCGCTGGGGTTTCATTACCGATTTAACAGCTAAAAGAGATATATAGAAGTAACTTGTGTCATTCTCCTTATTTGGGCTGTTGGACAAGGTATAAATTTTCCTCTATTTACATATGGAAAAAGCATGTTATTATCATTCAACAAAAAGCTTGTGAGCTTTGTTTTCACTTTGATTTTATCATCTGTAAGGAAAAGAGAATTCGTATATCTGGTCCGAAGCTCCAACGTTTTACGTTTACGGAGTTATGATTCAAAGAAAACAAAAACTAGATAAATAAAGACATGAATTCTAGTTTTAGGAAACAATTGATCGACAATTCCTCAGAGAAAATGTAGTTTTTTCCCGTTGAACTATCTAGAGAGAGAGAGAGAGAGAGAGAGAGAGAGAGAGAGAGAGAGAGAGAGAGAGAGAAAAAATCACGTAATAAATATTCGTTAGTGCCATGGTTAAATAGATGATAAAACTTAGGCGTTCAGGAAAATTATCATTTTAAACATATTGTGGATGACTATCGTAGACATGCAAGTAGACCAAAGAAAGAAAATATTTTATATTATATATTTTTCATAATGATATTGTGATATCCTTGCTTCTGAATGTAAACACGGGGATTAACTAATGTAATATTCAAGTCATTGTACTGCTTTTACATTATCAAGAGAGCGCCTTTGAGAAGGAAATATCAGACACAGAGAACACGAAAAAAAAGGACCAGATAGACCCGTGTGTCGGCCTTAGACCTATGGGTTTTAAATGGGCTCACACCCTTCCTCCTGCGTAGCCACCACCACCCCCATCGTAATATCTTTGACAACCGGGTTCCATATTTTTGAATGCTTGATGTTCGTTCCTACACAACGCATACTGCAAGAATTGTAATGCCTTAGCTGTGGAGATTTGCCTTTAGACTGAATGCGTATAAATTTTCTCCAAATTCTGGAAGATGTTGTTACGAACAATAACAGTAAAAAGATTATTATCTATTTTATTACATGTCTCAGATTTTTCTGCGGCCACCGAAAGTCTGAATGTTTTTCTTTATAAATTAGCTAACTCATATTAGCTTTTACATTTGTTTTAGGAAAAAAAGCTCCCCGTTGTGGAAGGCCAATGCAAATGTGATGAGCTAACTAAAACAAATCATTCTTTCCAGGCTTCCGTGAATTTATAGTCGCACATTTCTCGGTATAACCATTTGGAATATTTTACGAAGGCTCGTCTTTCACCCGTAATCAAAACAGATTTACTTCCTTCGTGGTTAGCCCCACCCATCATCTGTTTGTCCTTTATTTACTTATTTTTTCTCTGGCCTTGACCTGAAAAGGTCACACAGTTTTGCTTCCTAGTGTCCTCTGCATATAAAACGTATAATCTAGGCAACATTTTAGATTTAAGAGTATGTCCTTAAGATAAGAATTTCATTTGGGTTTATATATCGTGTCTCATTCGAATGGATAAAAACGATTGTTTGCAAACTTTTACAGATGGTAATATAAACATGGAAAGTAGCAGGAATGGTCATAGAGTATTACCATAAATAAATGTTATCGCAACTTCAAATACCAAGATAATAGCCAATTTCAAGTTCGTTTGGATCGGTCTTATGATATTCATATTTTTTCTTATAATTTATATAAGTTACCTTACTCAAATTTTTTCTTTTGGCTTCATCCTTATAACAAGAAGAGGGTCTACTGTCCTAGAGGTGCTCTTTTAAAGAAGTCTGAAGCTCAATTGCAGAACTCAGTGTCTGTCTGAAGCCAAATTTAGAGAGATTTGTGGTTTTGATGAATTGTATGTCCAGTGTATTTGGTTGAATTTGTCAGGGCTTTACCGGCTGTCCATATTGAACTTTCCCTGTGAAACGATGTCAATAACTTAAGCAAAAACCAGAAATACAAAATGTTTCAAACATGAAGAATACATGTGTAAAGTGACATTTCTACAATAACCATGAACACCAGGTCTATATGAGAGGAAATACAGCAAATATAGAAAGGCATGAAAAATCTTCTGGCCTGCAATACTACCTGAGACAATATAGAAAAATTGCACAAGTCTTTGTATTCAACTCTACCAAGCCTGGACGGATTAATGGAAACAGGTACCAACGAGACTAAAAGAAAACACTTGTTAATGATTCATAATAAAACGGGAATTTTGAGAACTACTTCATACTTTACTTCATTTTCGTATATTGCTAATGCTTCCATGAGATATTGCAAGCTTGGTTACAGGAGTAAAACTCGAATTTTTTCAGACAATTTTATTTAAAATATCCATAGCAATTTTCCTGCTTGTACATTCCCTAGAACACACACTAACACACACAGATATATATATATATATATATATATATATATATATATATATATATGTATATATATGTATATATATATATATATATATATATGTGTGTTAGTGAAAATGGTAAAAAAAGACCAGGCTAATTACAATAATTGCAGAGGCATCGCACTTACGTCAGTTATCATGAAAAAAATATAGCATGTTTATTTCAAAGAGCCTAGACAGGAAGATCGACGAAAAGCTGAGAGATAAATAAGCCGAATTTTGAAAAGGTAATAATTTCACTGCCAGAATTTTCATTTTGAGACGTGTAGAACAATGCTTAATATGTGTTGCCCATGAAAAAGCCTTTAATAGTGTACACCGGCCAATTTTGAGGAAATTTGATCGTCTGTTCATGAGTATAGTAAGTGCAAAGTTTAAGTTAGTGGAGTCCCATCAAATGACTTTCCAGTAAACAGCGGAGTACTCCAACGGAATATGTTGCCACTTATGTTGTTTAGCCTCATAAGGGATTTTGTAAAGTGTAGATCAGTTGGTGATGGTAGAGAATGATTGGACTGGATTGGAAATAGGAAATTAGTGAACATAGAGTATGCTGATGATGATGACACCACAGCAGTTCCAATGCTTGGTTACTAAAATACATGAAATATCACTAGAGGTTATGCTCAAGATAAATAAAAGAAAGAGAGAGATGATGAGACCGGAATATGCAATGGAAGATGAAATATCATTGGAAAGAGAAAGGTTTAATGAGGTAGAATCCTTTAAGCATTTGGGAACTATGATCTCAAATACATGGTCATTAGAATTAGAATTTATTCAAAGATGAAAAACACCAAACAAGATAATGGCTAGGTTAAGTAAAATTTTGAAATCAAATCGCCTGAAATTACATATAAAAATCAGGGTAAATATCAGTTTAGTGAGATCTGTGTTACTGTATGGACAATAGTCGTGGCATGGCAATGAAACAATCTCCAACAGATTTAGCAGATATCAGAATAAAGGCCTCAAAAGAAAGTTGGTCATTAAATGGCAGGACAGTATTATAAATTGCACTGTAATAGAGAATAATGTACTCGAGTGCCATAAGTGGATGAGATCATGGTGAGGGGTAGATGGAGATGGTTTGGGCATGCTCTTCGTACTCTCCGAGATAGATTGGTTCACCAAATGTTTAACTGGGCTCCCCAGGGCAATAGCAGAGTTGGAAGACCCAGGCCTAAATGGCTGAGAAGTATGAAACGGGAAGTGGGAGATGATGGAATGAGAAGTCTTGTATTAAAAGCTTAAGATAGAGACGTCTGGCGAAATCTAATCGAGGCCCTTTGCTACAATAGGCGCAGGAGGGTATGATGTTAACACAAACACACAAGAACACACACACACACACAGACACACACACACACACACACATATATATATATATATATACAGTTATATACCTACACACACACACACACACATATATATATATATATATACAGTTATATACCTACACACACACACACACACACATATATATATATATATATACAGTTATATACCTACATATATATATATATATATATATATTTATATATATATATATACATATATATATATATATATATGTATGTATATATACATATACTGTATATATATATATATATATATTCATATATATGTAGGTATATAATTGTATATATATATATATATATATACATATATATATATATATATATACATATATATATACAGTATATATATATATATATATATATGTATATATATATGTAGGTATATATATATATATATATATATGGTGTCTGGGTACCCTCGAATCGTTGATTGAATTTAGAGATCGTTAAAAGAAAAAAGGATTGGTACATTTCGATATGAAATTTTGTTTGAGAAAGATAAGGAAATTAAGTCTTTTTTTCTCAAATCTGACAACATTCATCCACATTTGTGTTAACAACATTAATAAGTTTTGGATTTTATCTTTCAGAGTCATTTGACGAAAGGAAACGAAGAGTAATTATTTCTTTGGTCTAAGAGCTTTTTGAAGATCTGATACTTTAAGATTAATTTTTCCTCACAAATTCATATTAAAAATTATCAAAAACACTTATTAATATATATCAATGATCCAGCCAAAACTTGTCATTAGATAATATCTGTTCTAACTTGAATTCTGTGTTTCACAGTAATAACAGTCATTGTTGAAGGATAAACTATTGATATATCTATTTATCTTGGGGCAAAAAGATTGATATAAGGTTGCCAAAGAGCAAATCAATGGTAAAGCGTTTGATGTAATAATGCATGCAGGGAGCCTCTGCTTGGGATGGTGGATTTGCTATAAATTCTGGCATCTGTGATTTGAATGATCCTGAATTAAAATGCCAGATTTTTTTTTTTTTTTTTCTAAGTTTTATTTTGACTTGCCGGGTGAATCTTCACAGGAAGCTCCTTATTTCAAGTGGTCAAACACATTTATATACAGAAACATTGGCCAAATATTATTTTTTGTAGTTTATTTTTTTTGTCATAGGAATTATTATTGAAGCTTGTTTATCCATCCACCAATTATGTGAAAGACTCACTATCTTTTTTTTTTTTTTTTTTTTTTTTTTTTCACGAATACCACAGAGCATACTTAGAAAAAATATGTGAATTGAACCAAACAAAGAAACTCAAATCTTTTTAAAATGTCTAGACCAAATAAAAAACTAGTTGCAAAATATTGACAAAAACCTTGCATAGGAGCTTTTCCTGTTGCACTTATGTTATTGATCGTCAATTACAGAGTAAGGACACAATTTTGACTGGACATTTCATGAGAGGAATAAGATAATAGTGTCCTTAGCAGTACAAAATTGGTACCAACCATGCTTCTGGCAGTAAACTCTCATCGGTGCGTAATCTGCAAAAGTACATTTAGTCAGGGCAGTAAATGTAAAATTGGAAATACAAGTCATTTAATATGAATAAACTTTATAGATGACTTTCTAATACAACACTCTTTCAATAAAAAAATATGCAAACGTGGGAAATGTACTTTTCTTTTATATTTCTAAATCAAGTATTGTCGGAGGTCATAGGTAATCATATTTGGATTTCTAATACATCTCTTGGTAATAGAGTTTTATGTTTCACTCCACTTTCCATTTGCAGAGCCTTAACCTCTTGTTTCATTCAGTGGGTAATGTTCATTCGCATTCACTTATTTGAAGGTATAATGATACCTCAGCTCTACGATAGGCTTTTGATTAATTGGAATTTTCACATCTTTTTTGAACCGTTAAAAGAGGATTGAAATTCAGATGTTACCATTGGTGTCCTATCCTCGAGAGCAAAGTGTTTCTTCTGATGATTTTTATATCAAGGAAATTATCACCGTTGCTAACATCCTCATTATATGCCCAGCCATTGTCCATTTCTTTTCTTGCATGTTGTTAGAATATCCTGTACTTTAGTTTGCTTTCGTATCCAGGTTACTCTTCTCTTTCGTCTTTAAGCTTATGTCATTCAATGACCTCAAATCTGTCATACCGAGAGGTACTGAAGCCCCAATATATGCCTCGTACCCTTCCGAAATATTGATATGTAGTAGCGGGGAAGCGAAATAGAAAGCAGATATAATCCTAAGTTCAACTTTTCCTACTAACTAATATCTGGCGGTACATTTTATATGCAATAAAAAGAATGAAATACTAGATGGACACCATCAGAGGCTATTGAACTGTCATTAATATCTGATCATGAAATAGTGATGGTTAAATATTGTCTAATATCTATTACCCTAATAGCAATTTTTCTAAAACTGAACACCGGTGGAAGTCTTGGAGGTTTTCACATGTTCCAAGGCAGATTCTATTAGATTCCTTATTCAATTCCGAAAACTTATGGCCTCCATTTGATATCTTCTCTTGAAAATGTAACAATCCCTCAAAAAAAAAAAAAAAAAAAAAAATTCTTTTGGGTTAAATATCCTTTCTGAAATTTTCCATTGGATAGTAGTAAACATTTTTATTTGTCCAAATAAAAACTCTAATAATGACTCAACATATCTCTGTAGTGTTCTTTAAAAACACTAATTTGTGTATTATTAGAAAAGTGAGCAGATCTTAAATATTGAAAACTGGTCATTATACATATCAGGATTTATGGAAACGTGGAGATGCAACGCATGAGATGTACATGGCGATGTTGATTTTCAAGGTGTCAGTCATTGTAGGTCTCTACCTGACAGAATAAGCCTAATGACAAGAAATATGTCAGCCTGGTGCCTTTTCCCAACAGTCATCATTAACTTTGAGCATGTATATCAGGTCACAAATGTATGTAGCAGCTATTATTATTATTATTATTATTATTATTATTATTATTATTATTATTATTATAATTATTATTATCATTATTATTATTAATTGCTAACCTAAAACCCAGATGGAAAAGCAGGATGTTTCAAGCCCAGGCGCCCCAACACGGAAAATAGTCCAGAGCAGAAAGGAAACCAGAAAAAAAAAATATTCTAAACACAGTAACAATATTAGGATAAAGATTTTTAATATAAAAAAGAGGAAGATAAATGAAATAGAATAGTCGTCCCGAGTGTACCCTGAAGCAAGAGAACTCTACCCAATGAAAGTGGAAGACTGTTGTACAGAGGCTATGGCACTACCCAAGACTAGAAAACAATGGTTTGATTTTGGAATGTCCTTCTCCGAGAAGAGCTGCTTGCCATAGCTAAATAGTTTCTTCTTCCCTCACCAGGAGGAAAGTAGCCACTGAAAATTTACAGTGCAATAGTTAACCCCTTGGGTGAAGAAGAATCGTTTAGTAATCTCAGTGCCAGGTGTATGATGACAGAGGAAAATCTGTTAAGAATAGCCCAGCTATTCGGTGTATGCGTAGGAAAAGGGAAAGTGAACCGTAACCATTGAGAAACATCCAATGTAGTATTTTCTGGCCAGTCAAAGGAGCCCATAACTCTCTATCGGTAGTATCTGAATGGGTGGCTGGTGCCCTGACCAACCTATTACCTATATTGATAGGTAGGATAACCTCTCCGAGACAAAGTTATTTTTCCTCATTTATGGTCATTCTTCCTAAAATTGCAATGTATATATGACTGAAAATATTGAAGATTAAGTTTGCAGTCATCCTCGGTATTACGCTGTTATCAAAGTCACAAGCGTGAATAAACGAACTTGTTCGGGGTGTGTCTATTTTTTTTCTACACATCAATGTTAGCTATTTTCATAATCTAAGGCTATGATAAATATGATAAGTAAAGAAAGTTCTGAAGTATGTGTCTGTTTTTGGTCTGTGTACATCAATTCTTTTTTTTTGTTTTATTATTATTTCTTAATATAGTGATAATTAAGTTATCCATTTTAAACGTAATTTCCTACATTGTTCTTAAAGCCCTTCATATTGGTGTGTCTTGGAGCATGATTCACAGCGGCAAATATACGTTCGAAGCATTGAACTTTATTCATCATCTGACAATATGGCTCCCTTTTTAGCTGCCCGTCTTACCAACATTTATGTAAATTTTAGTTTTCATGATCGGCTTAATACGAGTCAAAGCAGATTTAAGACTTATGTATGGCCCAACTGCAGTAATATTTCGCTATTAAGGTTGAAAATTACAAGGCAGTATTCCTCTCAGTATATGCTCGGAGAAATACTAAATATCTTCAAAAATTCTCTGTTGACTTTCATTATGCTTTTCCTAATAAGAACATCATTTCCCTCCAATCTATAGTTTGTCGTTATCTTTTTTGATTCTGTATTCTGTTAGTAATTCTTTTTGGAAAACTTAATATTGCAACATTGCTTCATTCATTGTTATGAAAATGGTTTACTTCATTACAAGCTTATCACTCTATAGGGTTATGAAGGCCTTTATTCGATTTCCTGTTTTTAAAGAAGGTACTTGCACATTAATTTTCTATATATATAATATCATATTGGGTTAGAATAATATTATCAGTTATTTCGTATATGCAGTTTAATCTATTCTTATCCTGCGGTATTTACAATTAGGGTTTTATAGATAATTGAAATTCTGTTATGCTTTATATTGGATATATATCCACATTTGCAGCTTTAAACATTTAATAATTGAATATTATCTGCATCAATAACAAGTTTGAAATGAGATTCCTTATATGCTTTGATAGAATGACCTAGTATACTTTTTTGGGTAAATGTGATTAATTTCTAATTTTGCTTCATTGTCCTTAAATCTGGGTTTCATTAGTTGTAAAAACATATCGTTAAAAAATACAGCAAAAAGAGGGCATCGAAGAACGAATTCACAATATTTGCAGAATGTTTATTCCAGCGTAGCATTAAATGGGGATATGTTGAGTAATGGAAAAAGAAAATAAGATGAACTGCGATCATAGTATTAACAAGATATGTACGCTATGTATTAAGTTACTGACCATGAAAACATTATTTTGGTAAAGGTCTATAATGAATTCAGTTAACTAAACTGAATTCATTAACCTGCAATGGGGCGGGTATTATCAAAAGGTTGGATTAACTACTTGCTATATTTTCCAGAGAACAAATGCCGTCTCTTGTTTAATTCGTTGCAAACGAGCCACACTTTATCAGACTACGCGGTGGCCATTAAGTCTGTTCCCAGAGTATGTAAACTAAGGTCATTTTGATCTAACAACTCACACTACAGAGATGGATAGTTAGGTATAGTTTTCAAAGCGTACAGCCCTTTTTTCTTTCCATATTTTAAAACGAACAGGAAACCAAATGAAAACACCACGGGGATTAAAACTGACGAAGAACCTTAAAAATGTATACAAAGTTGTGTATGAGCTCGGGAGGGAGTCCTTTGCTTCAGTCCCACTTAATTTTTATCTGACTTTGCCAACAAGTTTTCCCCTTAACGTTACAGTTTTGTTTATTCTATGGCTCAAATATGAGATTTTATTCTTTACTAGATTTCAGGAAATGCAAATCGAACAGAAGTATTACAGGTAAACATGCAACATCAGTATTTTGATAACTATTTTGATCAATCATTTCTTGCAGGCAACGTTGTAGGAAAATTCCGAATTTACTCCACACACACCCACACACACACACACACACACACAGACACACACACACACACACACACACACAAATATTAGCAATGGACAACGATGTATTTCATCGTTTAGACACGTGTCTTTACAGAGAATGTTAAAAATGGGAGAGGAATGACGATGAATTTATACAGTTTTTTCAAGGATATTTCATAAATAAAAAAAAAAAACTTCATTCACTACTTCCGTTTATGAGACCGATTACCCTTTAGCTGTATTGTATTAGAAATAAATTATCTAATTGTTCAAGTTAGTTGAATTTTCTTAACGATTGTTATTGAGAACTGAATTGCATACTTAGAATATCAGATTTAAATTAGTTATGTCTGCGTGCATTGAATAATTACACATTATATTGTATCTTACTTGATATTTAATTTACGATTTCACCTAGTTACCTTGAAGATATAATTGACTGATTCTTTAATATATCAGCCTGTTCAACAGAAAAACATTCGATGCGAGTTTTAACTTCTTAAGCAATGGAAGAATCGACTCTACTTCTTGGAAGTGATGTCAACAGGATTAATGTTATTGAAATAAAATGAAGGCAAAGGTGTTAAATCGAATTATTTTCAGCGTTAAAGATTATATTCAAATAAGAAAAAGGGAGCAGTATGTGCTGGGTACATCACATTTCTGATGAGTCATCTATATATGTGATTGAATTGAGTAATATTTTTGCGGTGTTTTGACCAGGATAATTCCTGATTCAAAAGGTGAGGTTTGAATGGGACAGTGACCATTGGGTTATCTTTTTTAAGGAAAGTGACGCATTGGTGAAAAAATTATACGTATATAAACAGACACGTGTCCATAAATTCATACATACACACGTACAAGGACCTATATAAATATATAAAGCATTAAAAGGCCTGAAAAGAGACAAAACAGAAGCTGGCTCAACAGCTGATTTAACTATTATAGATGGGGGAGATTTCATGTAAGTAAAATCTTTTGAACTTTGCACAAAATATTTGCAAGACTACTCTGTACATACAACTAAAAAAACCTTGATCATCACATTAATTTAAAAAAAAAAAAAAAAAAAAAGCGGGGGAGGGGGTGCAATGAAAGACCTCAAAATTACCGTCTAATACTTTCATTTTCATTAATATATGAAATACTTACAAAAAGTTATATTAAGCCGAATGGAAAGACAGCTACACTTTAATCAACACCCGAAAAAAACAGGCAAAATTAGTTGCAGGTATTCAGCAACTGACCATATCCATGCAATTAACCAGCTAATGGATAAATCAACAGAGTATGACAAAGCATAACGTATGGTATTTATAGGCTATGAGAAAGCTTTTGATTTTGTCAAAACTTTCGCAGTAATGAAAGCCATTCAAAAGCCAAAAAATAGATGAATCTTATATTAATAAGACTGAAGATTTAGATATAGGTAGTACAGTAATCCTCAAGCTACATATAGTGACGAAATTTCGATTGTGAGGAGTTAGAAAGGGATTAACTCTCTCCTAAACTAGCAGTCGCTAACCTTCCAATCTTCATGGACCATTAAATATACAACTTAAAATTTGGCGGACCAGTAATATGAATTTTTAAAAAGAAGGAAAATGCATTTATATAACAACACTCAGAGAAGTTTAGTTGCATTAGTATGAAATGCAAGTAGTTAATATAACAAAATTAAAATTTAAATATTTAGAAAAACATGTTAGAAGTTCATTTAAGCATTAACATTTTTTAGTTATATTTGCTCTTGCTTATTTGTGGAAAGTTCTTTCTTGCTCCAATGAGATTCCTGCGCAGCTAGACAAAAAGCTGATTTCATATCAATCCGAAACCGGTAGCTAGTCTTAATTGCTGTCAGATGAAGAAGTCTTTTCACAAAACTGAAGGAAATTAACTTTTTAAAGAGACCTAAAATAAGGTCTTGATAAGGATGACTGGAATTTAGCTTTGAGACTGTCGCTGCATCATAGGTCGATGAGGCTTTCTGTTTAGTTCACACTTTCACACTTAAACGTTTAATTTGTTTTTGAAAATTGTTCTATTAATCACGTATTTCTATGCCCTGGATCTTCGTTTGTGTGATAACAACCAAAAATATCTATCAGTGACTGTAAGCGTTGTCGAAGTGCTACGGAATAGGAAGCATATAATATCGAAATCTTCAATATCCATTTTTCTTTTTTTTTAAATATTTACTGGTTTTTGTATATATCCTGCATTCTTTGAAATTATTCAAGAGGTTTCTTAGCCAAATCTTTGTGTTTTCATTGCAAGTGTCTTTCCGAAATCCCAATACAATTAGGCAGTGGATCCAGGATCTCTAATATATCCAAGTTTCACATTTTCTCTTTGCCTCCAGTTCGCGTGTTCTTTCTAATAATACTTGGCGAGGAATCGGATTAATTGATCAGCTCATGATTAAGTGAAGTATAACAGTTATTATTTGATATTCTATTTATGGTTTCTCTAAAGATATGCCAGATATCTACTTGTTCTTCCGTATAAACTATGGATCCATTATATCCTATTTTATTTGAATCTGAAAACTCCATAAAAAGGATGAATCGGTAATTTGAGAGCCAGCTGCGCGTCGTGTTTGATAAGTTTCCAATATAAATTATATATATACAGCAAAGATTTGTTAAAGTATCTGCACAAAACAAATAGGAAAACACAGGTATTACAAAAAAAAAAAAAAAAAAAGGAATCGGTCATAATCTTCTCATTTACCAAAATTTGTGACACACTTTCGTGTCCTGCAACAACTAAATACTCTCATTATGTTCGAAACGGTTATGCAAGTTTTATTTTATATACTTTTTATTTGAGTCAATACTAAATTAATAGAAATTCGCATTTATAATAACTACTCTAATATACTGTAATTAATGATGTTATTTTTTTTTCTTGCTAATTGCTGGATTCAAATATTTTAATGTTAAATCACCTAAAATGGTAAATTGACAACATTGTGCTCTCTAGCTTCTGCGTAGTTTGTATCAAGAGTTTCAGATGAGGATTGGGAAAACATGAAAATTAAAATAATGTTCCAATTTTCAAGCGGACCACCAAAACGTTTTCACGTGGACCACCAGTTGGCGACCGCTGTCCTAAACAATTAAAAGCGTGCCGGGAAGCAGTTTTTAAGAATTTACACTTAAAATATGAAGGCATTAAGATAAATAGGAACACTCGAAAAATTTAAGATTTACAGATGACTTAGTTCTATAGTGAATCGTGGAAGAAATTGAAAAAATAATAGAGAATTTGAACAGGGAAAGCAAAAATGTAAGACTGCAAAGGAATATGAGTAATCTTAAGATAACGTTCAATGTAAATGCAGAAAAAAAGATTAGGTTTACAGACGAACCTTATATTTTTAATGAAAATACCTACTGATTACAGACAGAAAGTGGACTATGATGGTGGTGGTGATTATATATATATATATATATGTATGTGTGTGTGTGTGTGTGCGTGTATATATATATATATATATATATATATATTATATATATATATATATATATATACATACATATATGTTACTAGCCAACTAACAACCCTAGTTGGAAAAGTAAGATGCTATAAACCCAAGGGCTCCAATAGGGAAAAATAGCACGGTGAGGAAAGGAAATAAGGAAATAAATAAATGATGAAAATAAATTAACAATATATCATTCTAAAAACAGTAACAGCGTCAAAACAGATATGTCCTATACAAACTATTAACAACATTAAAAACAGATTTGTCATATTTAAACTATAAAAGTACTCATGTCAGCCTGGTGAACATAAAAACATTTGCTCCAACTTTGAACTTTTGAAGTTCTACTGATTCAAATACCTGATTAGGAAGATCATTCCACAACTTGGTAACAGCTGGAATAAAACTTCTCGAATACTGTGTAGTATTGAGCCTCATGATGGAGAAGGCCTGGCTATTAGAATTAACTGCCTGCCTAATATTACGAACTGGATAGAATTGTCCAGGGAGATCTGAATGTAAAGGATGGTCAGAGTTATGAAAAATCATATGCAACATGCATAATGAACTAATTGAACGATGGTGCCAAAGATTAATATCTAGATTAGGAATAAGAAATTTAATACACCGTAAGTTTCTGTTCAACAAATTAAGATGAGAATTAGCAGCTGAAGACCAGACAGGAGAACAATACTCGAACCAAAATAAAATGAAAGAATTAAAACATTTCTTCAGAAAAGATTGATCACCAAAAATCTTTTAAGACTTTCTCAATAAACCAATTTATTGTGCAATTGAAGAATACACACACCTAATATGTTTCTCAAAAGTAAATTTCCTGTCGAGAATCACAACTAAAATTTTAAAAGAGTCATACAAATTTAAAGAAACATTATCAATACTGAGATCCGAATGTTGAGGAGCCACTGTCCTTGACCTATTTACAATCATACTTTGAGTTTTGTTAGGATTCAACTTCATACCCCATAATTTGCACCATGCACTAATTTTAGCTAAATCTCTATTAAGGGATTCACCAAACCCAGATCTACATTCAGGGGATGGAATTGATGCAAAGACAGCAGCATTATCTGCATATGCAACAAGCTTGTATTCTAGGCCAAACCACATGTTATATGTATATAATATGAAAAATAATGGGCCAAGAACACTTCCCTGTGGGACACCGGATATCAAATTCCTATACTCACTATGGTGCCCATCAACAACAACTATGAGATCTATTACTTAAAAAATCAATAATAGTGCTAAGAAACGACCCACCCATTCCCAACTGTTTGAGTTTTAAAACAAGTTCCTCATGGTTAACACAGTCAAAGGCAGCACTAAAATCAAGGCCAATCATACGAAGTTCCTAACCACAATCAAGGGATTTCTGTACAGCATTGAAGATTGTAAGAAGGGCATCACATGCTCAAAGGCCTTTACGAAAACCAAATTGTAAACTAGGGAGATGATTACCTTCAGCAAATATATTAACACGTTTTGCCAGAAGACGTTCAAAACTTTAGATAATATGGGAGTTATGGAAATTGGGATGTAATCAGTGGGACTTGAGCTACCACAAACACATTTACATAGAGGAGTAACATTACCGATTCTCCAACAAGTGCTAAAAGCTCCTCTTCTTGCTAACTTGCGCAAAATAACAGATAACTTTGGAGCTAAGAACTCGGTTGTCTCTATAAAAAAACAAAGGAAAAATACAATTTGGGTCTACACCTCCATAAGCATCAAGTTAGTTTAGCCTCAGGAAAACAGGAATGAGGAAGTTCAAGTTTTTCATTTCTCTGTTTACTGTCAAAAACATCAGCCAAAAGGGTTGTCTTTTCCTTTGGACTGTAAGTGACTGAGCCATCTGGTTTAAGTAAAGGAGGAATTGTTGCATCTACACCAAAGAGTGTAGATTTAAGGATAGACCACCATTATGTTCCTGAGTTGTACCAGAAAGGGTTTCTTTTATGGATAAATTGTACTCCTTTTCAGTTGAGACATAAACTCACTGAGCAAAAGCTCGGAGCTGAGTATAGTTGTTACGGGTCAAATCTGATCTGTTACCCTTCCAAAGATGATACGCCTCCTGCTTCTCCCAATAAGGCCGTCGACAATCATCATTGAGCCACGGTTTGTCCTTCAGTCGGTACCTTAGCACACGAGAAGGGATACGCCTATCAATTATATATATATATATATATATATATGAATAAATATATATATATATACATATATATATATATATATATCTATATAGATAAATATATTCATATATATACATATATATATATATATATATATATTTATATATATAAATATATATATATATGTATATACATATATATATATATATATATATATAAATATATGTATATATATATATATATATATATACAGTATATATATATATATATATATATGTGTGTGTGTGTGTGTGTATGTGTGTGTATGTGCGCGTGTATGGGTGTGTGCGTGTGTGTATTTTTGTGCCTCTGTCTGTTGGTACTTGCAAAAGTGTGTTTCTAGATGTATTTCAACTGAGTAATTAAGTTCAAGATTTAATTTAATGTTTCCATTATTAACACAATATCTTAAGCTTTAATGGTTGAAACCTCAGAAAAGAGTTGAAAGATTGTATCATCTAAATGTAAAAAAATAATTCCTTTGAAGAAAAATAAGAAAATAAGAGACAGAGACTAAGCCTTGGTTCCATACAGTAGAAATGTCGGTTGAAAAATATATATAATTAGCACATTAAATCAGACTTTTAAATCATAATTTTAGTTCATAGGCCAGTGACTAGCAAAAATTACGAACACTCCTAATGTAATCTAATGTTCTTTTTATTGCATTAAAAAAAAAACTTATAAAGTATTTAAATTTTATGTCCTTAATTTGAATTTATTAGGTAAAATCGAACATGATACTGGAGGAAAGAAAAATAATTATTGTAATCAATGGCTATGTATTTGAAAAATTTGTATTAAGGGAACTTTAATCATAGGTATTTTAGAGCAACTAAAAATAATGAATATAAAAGCAACATTTATTCTGATTTATTTTGCAACATTTTGTGTGCTACCTAATTCACCTGGATATCCTATCTACCGAGTAACATTACTGGACAGTTATTTTTCCTTTCATCTTTTTTTTTTTTTTTATCTGAATAAAAGTCTAAAAGTCACATTGCATAAGAGGTAAAATAGAGGTAGTTTTGTTCATGGCGACATAAAATAGTTATGGGAAATTCATTGTGCATTTCTAAACAACGAAATGTATGTTTTAATTTCCACGATATCGCACCCAAAATACAAAGCATGGAATATATGAAATTAATTGCCCAGTACAGTTACGACCAGGTTGATACATTTTAATTTCATCTGCATCCAAAGATGGTGGCATTATTTTTGTAAGTCTCATTTTTATTCAGAATCCCTGCATTCATACTTGCCTTAATAGTGTCATTTTCATTTCTATTTGCAGAGAAAGTTACAAGAGGCTTTTCCATTTTGTTAGTCCATTCACGTCTCGCCCTTGAGTTTTTTAACTACACTTAACTGTTGTCACATTCGGAGAAGCAAGCACTACTCCTCAATTAAACTTCTCCACGACCAAGAATTTCACGAAAAAAGCAGCGTGGTTCTTATATCGCATTTTTTTTTATTCCACCAATTTGAGATTATCTATGCTTGAGTTTGTTTGTCAATCTCCTTTCCTACAAAAAAAGAAAAAAAAAAATAATCAGTTTGTTTTCGTTGCTACATGATCTCTCATATCGTTATACGATAATTATACATTTGAAAATATATAAAGATACGTGATGTTATTCGCATAAAGTTTTTATTTTTAATAAAACTGTCCAGTTTAAAAAGAATTTGATGGTGTGAATTCATAATAAACTTTAGAATTAATAAATTAAACACCACTGGTAGTTTGAACATATATTTGAGCTCCATCCTTATATGATAAGAATGCTAACTATCATATCTTGCATTAATTCGTCAACCTTTACAAAGAAATGATAACCAAAATTTATTCACCCACTCATTGACCAGAATTACAGAAATAGTCGCCACGCACTTCTTGTAGTGTTTTTTTTTTTTTTTTTTTTTATATATAAGATCAATGATACAGTCTCTCTTTATAGAAAAGTTTTTATTTGCTGATCAAGTTTTAGCATTCTCAATTTTGTTTCTATTAATTTACTTTTAAATTTCATTGAGACATAAAATATTGTGTAGCGCAATCGGTGAAAATGGAAAACGAACTTAAGACCTTCGAAACTAAGTTCAGTTTAATATATATATATATATATATATATGTATATATATATCTACATATCTACATATATGTATATATATATATGTATATATATATATATATATATGTGTATACAAACATATATATATATATATATATGCATACATACATATATATATATATATATACATATATATATATATATATATGTATATATATATATATATATATGTATGTATGTATACAAATATATATATACATACATATATATATATATATATATTATTACTATGGTCCCCTGGTTTAGAAACCAAATATATATATATATATATATATACATATATATATATATACATACATACATATATATATATATATATATATATAAAACCTGTACGCATAATGACACAATAAATTGAAATCTCTTCCAGCGTCTTCAGTAATGTTTCAACACACTACACACGTTATATGTTGTAATTAAACTTATACAATTTGGAGAGGGCACACTCGAGGTACTTTGAGAGAGAGAAGAAGAACTTTGGCTCTTTCACAGGACAGGCTGTTTCTCTTCTGCCCTATGCATCTCTAGGGGCACATGTATATTTACTTAGTTATTCTAGATCCTTTTAAATAGATTATTTTTGTGGCTTGGGGGACTGCTTAGCGACGCCAGAGTTACCAACTAGATAACAATTTAGGTGAATGAACTTTGCTTGCAAGGTAACCCTCTCACTGCTAGATCCGCCCACCTTTGTTCTCAAACATTAAAAAAAAAGAAAGATAAAATCTAACCCCTGGGTTTTTTAGAACATTCCAAAACACGTAACAAATATAAGAATTGCGTATTTTCTCACAAATATGATGCAATGCCTCATGAGAACATAACAAGAAAATTACTTAATTATTACTTAATCACTCATTCTTACTTTGCAGGGTTCTTACTGTGTACATAATCAACATAACTTAAGACTTTGTAACAAAATACGTGAAATAAAAAGCTATTTCTTAAAAATAACGTAAATTTGCACATACAGACTTAAATGAAGAATACAATGAAATTAACGACGAAAGTCTTACATAGTTTACATACTAAACATGCAGCTACATGACAGGAACTCATCTTAGGTGATTGCTATTCACCTCGTAAATATACATTTAAATACATATATAAAATACTTACTCTACACTAGACCAGCTTTGTAAGATAGCTCATCCCAAAAAAGATTTATTCTGTGCCGGAATCCACCGATTAAGCCGAGATAAATAATCTGCCACCACGTTATCTCTACCTGATATGTGCTTTACATTGATACAATATGGTTGCAAACATAATGAACACCTAGGTAACCTTTGATTATTATTTTTCATCTTATTAACACAAGATATAGGAATGTGATCCAAGTACCATGGAATCTCATTTTCTGGTCGATATACATAAATTCCAACCTTCATTATCACTGTAACTAATGCTAAAAAATCCTTGTCGAATGTCGAGTAGCCTCGTTGCAGTTTCTTCAGCTTTGATGACATAAAACAAACAGGGTGAAGAATTTCTTTATTATGTTCTTGCAATAAAACAGCTCCAATCTCACCATCCGACGCATCCACTTGAATAAGGAATTTCTTGTAGAAATCTGGTGTTTGAAGTCTTGGTTTTGAAGTTGATATGGCCTTCCTTAGGTTTTTGCTTTTTCCTGGTATCTTGATAACGTAGGTCTGGTCACTACTCTTCTCAAAACTGAGGAAGGGTTCATGGAACTCATTGGCAAAAGGGAATATCCCTATTAATGAGTAGAACAACAATTGACGTCCTACCTCAAACTGTTTGTTCACATTTTTTATACCGAAACTTTTTTTCTTTTTTCTTTGGCTCCTTGTTTCATGTTATTAGGTATTACCGTAATAATCGTAAATTTAAAGTTTTGACAAGGCGGTGTTGCCAGAGACATTTGTTGGCCTCCTCTCCTGTATTGTAGTATGAATTTTAATATGTATTACTAACCCCACCTGTAGTATTCTTTTTAAAGCTGCTAAGGATTATGGAGATCGTCACAGGGGAGAATGTTTTCTTCCTCGCCAGGAGAGAGGGATAATAGACAGTTCGTACTAGACTTGCATGCATCCAACACCTCTTTACTACAGCTGTTATTTGGATACTTTGGACTACCTCATCTTGGATCTTCGGATTTACCTTTGGGGTAGTT
>NC_090739.1:92030776-92035776 GCF_036898095.1 Palaemon carinicauda | reverse complement strand
AACGATCCTGCGTCAAGGGACCATTCTGACTCTATAGATACAGCATATGCCCAGAATGACTCTGAGTTTTCTGAGTCCTCCTTTGGATCACAAAACAGCCTTCCTTGGAATTTGATGGACCTAAACTTCCGGATTACTCTTTTGACTAAGAGTTCTCGGGCATATTCTTCCAGAGCGTGGGTTGAGTATTGGAAGAATTGAGGAAATTGAGGTGGAGGACTGCTCCAGCTCCAACCTAGTCCCTTCTTATTTAGGCTGTGGGCCCAGGGATCGTAGGTCCAGCGATACCTAAAAAGCTGTAATCTCCCTCCTACTGGAAGTATCTACTTCTGCTGTTGTGGACCTGAGGCCTTGCCTCCTTGACCGCGTCCTCCCCTGGATCCCTTTCCTCTTGAAGGGCGTCTAGAAGAACCTCTGGCTGTTCCTCTGGCTCTCGAACGAAAGGAAGAAGTCTGCCTTTCGAAGGCTGGGTTAAGAACTGGCGACACTGTCACCGTTTGTTGAGGTACCAGCTGGTATGTGGTTGGAGGTTGTGCCACTGTCTGAGGCACCGCGGTCACAGGAAGTTGTTGTTGATGTTGCCGTCGGTAGGGTTTAGCCGGCCGAAAGGATGGCCTAGGCCTTTTGTCTACTACCTCTTTAACCACTTCATTGGGAAAGAGGTCTTTACCCCAAATACGAGAGATCAGTTTCCTCGGTTTGTGCCTAACCACAACCGAGGCAAACACGAACTTTCTACAGGCTCTCCTAGCTTTAATAAAGCTATAGAAATCCTTCATAACTGTGACCAGATGGGTTTTGGCCACAACCATGAACATGTCTTGGTTCTTGGGGTCACTATCCATCGTTTCTAGTGTCGCTTTTAACGACATCGATGCCGCAAGTCTTTCCTTTGTCTCTTGCTCTCTACGCAAGATAACCTCCGACAGCTTTGGAAGCGCCTCACCGAACTGGCGTTCAGCAATATCATCTTCCAGTTTCCCGACTGAGAAAGTAAGGTGTACGTCCTTCCAGTCTTCTTGGTCCAAGGGCAAGGTCAGAGATAATGGCTTGCACTCCTCCAAGGAGGGGCATGGTTTCCCTGCCTCCACCGTTTTTAAGACAGCCTTATATCCCTTTTCTAAGAAGGGAAAGGCTCTGGTAGGAGAGGCCACAAAGGAGGGAAGCTTCTTACTCAAGGCGGGCACCTTTGAGTTAGTGAAGCCCCTCTCTTTCATCGAGCTCGTTAGTAACGTATGAGCTTTACTATGTTAAAAAACTATGACCTCCGGCTCCGTCTCCTCTTTTAAGGCTCGCTCCTTCCTAACACGGGCATAGCAGTCCCGATAAAAATCTTTGTTGGGCCAAAATTCCACTTCTTCCAGTGGAATTGCTCCCAACTTTTCTGAGATCATGATCTCCCCGGTTGTCTTTGGCATGTGTTCGGCATACCTCCAAGGATTGGTATTCGAGCACAAGAGAAGATCCTTCATGATGAGGCGCTTCTGGAGCCAACGTGATGCTGCAAGTCTACGTAACTCCAGTTTCATTGCAGCTTCCTTCTCGTCCTTCTTCCTTTGAATTTGTTGGATCGTCTCAACAATGGAAGAGAGAGTCCTTCCCAGTTCATCTGGGATAGCAGACGATGTAGAAGGAACCGGTTCTGGGTCCAAAACTGACGTAACCGACACTTAGTCGATTTCTTGCTCTTCTACTTGAGGAATCTGAAACAGCTCCACCTCCTGACCTTCTCCTAGAAGGTCCTTCTCAGTAGAATCCGATACCTCCGACATCCTATCGTCCATTTGGATGTCTTGAAGGGCGGGTAAGACTTCAGAATCTACCGGGTTCAGGGCAATTGGTATCTCCAACTGAGGCTGGGGGATGATTGCATCAGCCGATGCTTTAGGGAAAAGGTAGGCCCTCATCTTCCCATTTGGAAGGTAGGGACCTGAGGTGTTTTTCTGAAAACCCCTCACCCATGATCGTAACGTTTCCCTGGCAGCATCCCTTGACTCTGTTGAATTTGGGTCGTCAAAAGCCTTGGTAATCAGGTTAGAACAAACTGTACAAACCTGAGGGTCCCAATAGCGGAGAACACCTTTGGAGGCTGCGCATGCTACGTGCCTCCTGCAATATTGATGTCCACAGGAGTTCTTACTGCGGACATTACAGAAATCACTCCCACACTTCGGATGGTCCTCCTGTAAAGAGAAGAAAAATCCATGAGTATCAAGTGAAGACTTTTCACTTATATTGAAACATTTAGCTTATATAGAAAAGCTATAAAAGAAAGAAGGAAAGACACATACTTGTATTTCCTGTTCAGTCAATTGCTGTAACCTCCCAAAATATTAAAACTAAGGTTAATTCTATACTAGAATACCTTATGTAATTTCCTAACCGGAAATTTAATGTGTAGTTTTAATATACGGGATAGAAAGAATACAGAAAGAACTCACTTTCTATATAAAGTACGGACTCAACAAAAGGCTGTACAAGATAACATTAAGTATGATGAAGAACTTTAGTGTTATCACAAACTCTGTACAGCAGTTTCTACTAATGTAGTGTGTACTACACTACGAATATAGCAATTACTGTACATCGCATGTTATTGTGCCGGCCAACACGAGCCGGTACGTGCTGGCCGGCAACTACCCATTTATAGGTCAAAGATATACTATCTTTAACTAATAGGCCGCAGCCCACTCTTTCACGACTGTGTGCCGGCCGGCAATCATTGCCAGCCGACGGCTGAAAACACTAAAACCCGGCTGCCGGCCGATATCTTAGTAGCCAGAAGATTCGGGCTGTGTTTCTCCTGCCGGCAGGCAAAGGTAATAAAACCCGTGCCCGCCGACAGTAGCCAAGAACCAGAGAACCTCTACCTGCCTGGCTGTCGGCTGTTAAGCCAGCAGCCGGGTTAGGGGTGCAACACAATAGACAGAGAAACAGTATGGATGTAAGGTTATAAGGTGGCATTGCCATACGACCTTCCATCCAGAAAGAGTGAACTTATGGAAGGGGAGAATGTAGCATTCAGGCTTCCAAAGAATCCATAATCTGCCGGGCTCTACCGACGGACATGGAAGGGAGACCAAGGGAGGTCTGGGGTTCACTCTGCAAAGAATAATGGGTCTCTGCCGGCCGACACGTAGTGCCGGCCGGCAGAGAGCTAAGCCTGTCCTCCATCCTAACCTATACTAGGTACGGAAGTAGGACTGCGGCTAAAATAAAATAAAAGAAAGAGAGGTGGGGAAGGGATAAGGGTCCTATAGACTTCGTTCTAGCAGGAGACACACTCAGCCATTAGGGAAGCTAATCCTAACCAAGAGTTGTCTATTAAGGAGGAAGATTGGCAATACTTGCTAACCTCCTCCCAACCAGAACAAAGTTAGGTGAGGTTAATTCGCCGGGCAACGGAGAAAACTCATTCTCCAGCCTGAGAAAAACAACACAGGACAGTTAAGTCTGCTAGGCCACTAGAGGAAGGAATCATCTCGTACAGAATCCTTCCAACATGGCCTAGAGAAGCAAAGCTTCCTGTGTCCGCCCCTAACCTAGCAAAGGAGATTCTTTCTCTATGCTAGGAAGAAGCAGACCACAGACTAGAAACTCTGATATTCTGCCCTAACCCAAAAAAACCAGTCACTCTGGTTATCAGGTCAGAACAGACATATCCTAGAATAGTTATACCGGAATATTATACAGATAGAACCACTAGGATTAAGCCAAAGGCTTACTCAGAGGGAGAGAGGGATCGAACTTAGCCTCCGGAGGAGAAAAAGAACAATCGGGGATGTGCGAAAGTATACTACTGTACCTAGAATACTAGACTAGGTAAGATGAGAATCGATTACCTAAATCACCGAAACTCTCTCGTATACAATCTTGGAAAAAACATTCATCTATATCTTACAAGTATAAAATAATCGACTATAGCTTCAATAAAATAACACTCGGAAATCTTATACTATGCATTAAAGTACTAGTGCCAGACATCTAGGCTACAAAGCCTCGCGAAAGGCAAGATCGGTACCTCGACCCGTGTCGAATTCACCGAGCTAATACTGGCCGAACAATATAAGCATTTCTAGAGTAGCTAAATAGCAAAATTGTTAAAGCGTAACAAACCGGGAACGTCTCTCTAGCTAACTAATTGACCCATAAGAGCGAGCGATAGCATCCAGGATGATTCCGGTAGGCAACAGCTCTTGTTTACGTTAAAATCACTTTTGATTTAACTCAAAACGACAAGAGCTTACATTTATACATAGTAAAGATAATACTCAACTTCTTAGAAGCAGAAGAGGCCGGAGATGTCATCAAAATGTTAAATTAAATCCAAAATAACAAGAGAACACAAGGGAAAACACCGAGTAGTAGAGCTACACGAAAAGTAATAAAGAGGGCGCTACCGCCTTCATCAGATACACACTGGAAACGGAATAGGAGAGATGCCTTATGAGCGGCTCTCTTTTCATTCTCGTTTCAGATTCTTGTCACTGTAACCCCTCGAAGCGTTAATACTGTTCGGGGAGAAGATAGCTATGTGAAGAGTCAAGAATACGTCCTCTGATATTATGCGATATCCCTGTGAGATCATTTAGGGATATTCGCTCCAGGAGCTAAAATTTTGGATACCTTAAGGTAAAATTCTCTGGGAGTATCACTGTAGTCAAATATACCCTAGAAAACTACCTATTAGAATCTTCCATCAGGATGACATGGCCTGAGCCCAAAAATGTATATATATATATATATATATATATATATATATATATATATATATATATATATATATATATCTATATATCTATCTATCTATTTATATATATATATATATATATATATATATATATATATCCATCCATATACCAAAGGCACTTCCCCCAATTTTGGGGGGTAGCCGACATCAACAAGAACAAAAAAAAAAAAAAAAAAAAAAAAAAAAAAAAAAAAAAAAAAAAAAAAAAAAAAAAAAAGGGGACCTCTACTCTCTATGTTCCTCCAGCCTA
>NC_090739.1:92020776-92023276 GCF_036898095.1 Palaemon carinicauda | reverse complement strand
ACAATATATATTCCGTTTAAAACACCTCCAGAATACGAAAATTACCGCCAGATCTTTGCTCAGAAAGCATCTATAAAGTTTAAAATGCTTTTTAAAGACTAAAATTACTCCCAGATCTTTGCTCAGACTGCATCAATGAAGTTTGAAATGCTCCCAGAAGACTAAACTTACTGCCAGACTTTTGTTCTGACTGCATCTATAACATTTCAAACAAATCCCGATGACTAAAATTATTGCCAGAGCTTTGCTTAGAGAGTATCTAGAACTTTTAAAACACTGTTAATAGACAAAATTTACAGCCACATTTTTACTCAGAGGCATTTATAGTGTTTAAAATGTATCCCGAAGATTGAAATTACTGCCAGATTTTTTCTAACACACCTTCTATAACTTTTAAAACTCTTCCAAAAGACTAAAATTACTGCCAGATCTTTGGTAAGACAGCATTTACAACGTTTAAAACACTTCCAGATGACTAAAATTACCACCATATCTTTGCTCAGACAGCATCCATAACGTTCAAACCGCTCACCGAACACTAAAATCACTGCCAGATCTTTGCTCAGAATGCATCTATAATGTTTAAAAAGCTTCCAAAAGACTAAAATTACTGCCATATCTTCGCTCAGACATCATCTGTAACATTTGAAAGACTTCTAGAAGACAAGAATTACTGCCAGATCTTTGCTCACAAATCATCTCTAACATTTACAACGCTTCCAGAAGACTAAAATTACTGCTAGGTCATGTTTAGATAGCATCTATAATATTTGCAACGCTTCCAGAACACTAGAATTACTACCATATCTTTACTTAGACAGCATCTAAAACTTTTGAAACACTTCTAGAAGACTAAAATTACTGACAGATCTTTGCTCAGACATCATTCTTTATCATTTAATTGGGCCAGTCGTCTAATGCCGATTTTTTCAAGACAGGACTTTGATATTCAAACCCCTTAATAAGGTGACTTAGGACATCAAAATGCATAGGATTCTTGCCTCTATCCTTCGATTTTGGGACGCCAGGGCAATTTATCCTGAAAATTAGTGTTTATCAAATTCCATCTCCTCCTTTGAAACTTGATATTAACCTTATTACCCCAAGCTATGTTGAGATATATAGAAGTTAAATTTGTTTTCCTAGATATGAATATTTTCATTAAAGTAAAAAAAAACTATAAATTAGGGGAAAAGCAAGTAAAAATCAGATATGAAACAAAAACTGTAAAATATTTCTCTATTTGATTACTTTATAATGTCTCTTCAAGTTATATACTAAATTTCAATGATATACCTTTAAAACTATGAAAGAAGATAGAATAAGAATGGTAATAAGTGTAGTTTTCAGATACAGGCACTCAAAATTTTCTTTGTATTTCTACAAAGACAGTATTAATAAATCATAATTATCATGAAATTTATATTCTTTAGGGGTAACGGTCACTCCTTATTCATCTCTCTCCTTCGCTCACTCCGCTGATATCGCCGGTATTATCCACTTCTGGACTTTAATTATTTTCTTCTTCCTTATGTTAGCAAGTTGTTGAAATTGTGTTTTCCTCTTTGGCATATCTATAAAATTAAGGTAGAAGAAAGAATTTGGAGGTCAAAGGTATAGTTTTGAGATACGAGTGCTCAAAATTGTTCTTTGTATTTTTACACACACAAATATAAATCCTGATTATTAAAAATTTTATGTTCCTTTTCGGATATCAATAAACCAAAAAAAAATTTTATTAATAAATGAAGATCCCTTTGACTCTTATTGGAGCAAATTTTCTCCTTCCTTATGTTAGCAAGATGTTGAAATTGTCTTTTCCTCTTTGGCTTAATGAAATTATTGCCGAAAACAGGAAAAGCATACGTAAAAGTGAGTAAATATAAGAGGTCAAATTCAAACGTGTAATCTTTCTGAGGTATGTGCTAGCATTGAGGGCCAAAGTACGCATTTATCGTGTGAGATTTCGTCTTATGACTCATGGAATCTATACAGATGACATTGCTCACAATATTTTTTTACATTAAAATGTAATAATTATCAACATTTACTATAACAAAAGATATACTGCAGTAAGTTGCAGGGATCAATGTCTTTAGTTTATTGAGTTACTCTTACTAGTTACCCTGTAACTATGGAAGTAAGAGTAATTTTAACAAAATATTTCTTCATTGCCATTCGAAGCTCAATAAATTTATTTTCAAGATTTTGTGTTTTACGTCCAATAAAACCATATATTGGCAAATCTGTAAGAAATGTAAGGAGCCGAAAAAGCAACTTAATTTTATGTGTAGGCCAAAAAACAAGGCTTATATGATACATATTTTGTTTGTCGAATGAGTCAATAAGGTTTTTGGTCCTGAGATAAAAGAGTATTTATGGACAAGAAACTATCTCCACTAGACTCTTTGCTTACATACAATGCTCCTGCTAATCCTCTAGCCATTGAAGACAACCATGTGTTGGAATTCATTGCGGTCAAGTTCTAGCCCTCCAACAC
>NC_090739.1:92015776-92018276 GCF_036898095.1 Palaemon carinicauda | reverse complement strand
TTGAGCTTTGTTTTCACTTTGATTTTATCACCTGTAAGGAAAAGAGAATTCGTATCTATGGTTCAAAGATCCAACACTTTACGTTTATCGAGTTATGATACAAAGAAAACAAAATCTAGATAAATAAAGGCACGAAGTCTAGTTTTAGGAAACAATTTATTGACAATCCTTCAGAGAAAAAAGAGCTTTTCCGTTGAACTTTCTCTAAATAAAAGAGAGAGAGAGAGAGAGAGAGAGAGAGAGAGAGAGAGAGAGAGAGAGAGAGAGAGAGAGAGAGAGAGAGAGAGAGAGAGAGAGAGAGAGAAATTAATCTCGTAATAAATATGCGTTAGTGCCATGGTTAACTAGATGATAAAAGTTAGGCATTCAGGAAAATTCTCATTTTAAACATATTTTGGACGACTATTGTATACATACAAGTGGACTAAAGTGAGAAAATATTTTATATTATATGTTTTTCATAATGATATTGTGATATCCTTGCTTCTGAAAGTAAACACGTTTATTAACTAATGTAATATTCAACTCATTGTACTGCTTTTACGTTATCAAGAGAGTGCCTTTGAGAAGGAAGTATCAGACACGTAGAACACGACAAAAAGGGACAAGATAGACCCCTGTGTCGGCCGGAGATCTATAATGGGTTTTAAATGGGCTCACACCCTCCTCCTGCATGGCCACCACCACCACCAACGTAATATCTTTGACAACCGGGTTCCATATTTTTGGATGCTTGATGTTCGTTCCTACACAACGCAGAATGTTTATTCCAACGTGGCAGTAAATGGGGATAGAAAAAGAAAATAAGCTGAACTGCGATCATAGTATTACCAAGATATGTACGCTATGTATTAAGTTACTGACCATGAAAACATTATTTTGGTCTTTAATGCATTCAGTTAGCTAAACTGAAATCATGAACCTGCAATGGGGCGGGGACTAACAAAAGATTGTGTAATTTGTTGCAAACGAGCCACACTTTATCCGACTAGGCGGTGGCCATTTAAGTCTTTTCGCAAAGCGAACAATTTTTTAACTGATAATACAGTATGTAAACTAAGGTCATTTTGATCTAACAACTCAAACTTAAAGAGATGGATAGTTAGGTATAGTTTTCAAAGCATAGAGCCAATTTTCTCTTCCATATTTTAAAACGAATAATAAACCAAATGGAAACGCCATTGGGATTAAAACTGACGTAGAGCCTTAAAATGTATACAAAGTTGTGTATGAGCTCAGGAGGGAGTCCTTTGCTCCAGTCCAACTTAATATTTATATGACTTTGCCAACAAGTTTTTCTCTTAACGTTACAGTTTTGTTTATTCTATGGCTCACATATGAGATTGTATTTTTTACTAAAAATCAGGAAATGTAAATCGAACATAAGTATCAAAAGTTAACATGCAACATAATTTTTTGGATAACTCTTTTGATAAATCATTTCTTATAGGCAACATTGCATGACAATTCCGAATTTAATCCACAAAAAAAAAGAAAAAAAAAAGATTAGCAATGAGTAACGATGTATTTCATCGTCTACAATAGACACCTGTCTTTACAGAGACTGTTGAAAATGTGAAGGAAATGACGATGACTTTATATAATTTTTTTTTTCAAGGATATTTCATAAATAAAAAAACTTCATTCACTACTTCCGATCATGAGACCGAGTACTCTTTAGATGTATTGGATTGAAAAAAAAAAATATTCAATTGTTCAAGTTTAGTTGAATCTCCTTAACGATTGTTATTGAGAACTCAATTGCATACTTGAAATATCACAATTAAATGAGTTTTGTTTACATGTATTGAATAATTAAGCATAAAACTGTATCTTACTTGATATTCAGTTTAAGATTTCACCCAGTTACCCTGAAGATTTATTTGACTTACTCATTATTATATCAGCCTGTTCAACAGAATAACATTCGATGCGAGTTTGAACTTCTGAAGCAATGGAAGAATAGACTCTACTTCTTGGAAGTGATATCAACAGGATTAATGTTATTGAAATAAAATTAAGTCAAAGGTGTTAAATCGAGTTATTTTCAGCGATAAAAATTATATTCAAATAGGAAGAAAGGAGCAGTATGTGCAGGGTACAGCACATTTCTGATGAGTCATCTGTATATATGATTGAAGTGAGTAATATTTTCGCGGTATTTTGCCAAGGGTAATTCCTGAATCAAAAGGTAAGGTTTGAATGGAACGGAGACCATTGTGTTATCTAATTTAAGGAAAATAGCGCATTGGTTAAAATCTGCTGAACTTTACACAAAATATTTGCAAGACTACTCTGTACCAACAACTAAGGAAACGTTTATCATTATATCAGTTCAAGAAAAAAAAAAAGCGGGGGCGGGGCAAAGAAAGACTGAAAATTACCGTCAAATACTTTTCTTTTCATTAGTATATAAAATATTTACAAAAAGTTATATTATGCCGAATGGAAAGACAGCTACACTTTAATCAACCAAAAAAAAAGAAAAACACCAGGCAAA
>NC_090739.1:92008276-92010776 GCF_036898095.1 Palaemon carinicauda | reverse complement strand
CACTTTTGAAAACTACCTCTTCAGGCACCACATGTATGTGGGCCTGATGATGTTCAGACACTGCGCCATTAACATCGCTTTGTATCAAAACTGTGTTAGACTTAACCATCTTTAATTGGAATGGACCCAAATATGCTGGCTCTAGTTTGTGTTTCCTAGGTTGTAATCGTTTCAAATACACACGATCGCCTACAAATACTTTCACCAGTGCGGTCTTGAACCGACCATCATACTTTGAGCTGTGATTTTCATTAGCTCATCTCAAAAACCTTTCAGAGGTGTTCATTACTCTCCTCAATAGATTTAATGAATATAAACGGTATTGCTCAGTTGAATAATTTGGCAATTGTTGCGAATTAATGAGTACCGTATATGGTAACACAGGATCCTGTCCATACAATAAAAAGAAAGATGTGTCCCTGAGCAAAGAATTATATGCAATGTTCAAAGCTAGCTCATCTGTAGGAAGCATGGTGTGCCAATGAAGGGGGTCATCAGCCACTAAGTAACTACTTCCCTATTATGCAATTCTACTAATCCATTTGCTGAAGGCCTATATGCAGTCACTGTTAAGTGTTGAATTTTCATCAAGTCCGGGATCGATTTCACTGCCTTATTTATAAACGCAAGACCTCTCAATCGGATGTACTATAATTCTTTTCTGCCCCTTTAACGCCCAGGAAGCAAAACAAATGGGTCGCTCTCTTCCTTTATCTTCTCGTTGAGAAACTACGCCACCAATAGCTACGCTACTGGCATCTGTTGTCACTGAAAACGGGCGATCAAATCTAGGATATGCTAGTAATCTATTCCTAGTTAAGGTAGCTTTCAAATGGTTTAAAGGGCTTTTCTTCTTCCTCTCCCCATTTTATTACTTTTTGTTTCTTTAAAGCATCTAAGGGTCTTGCTATCTCGCCCAAACCTCTTATGAATTTACTATAATAACCCGCAAGTCTTACGAACCCAGCTGCTTCCTTAGAGTTACAAGGCCTGGGGAAATCTCTAATGGCCGCTACTTTACTGGGGCAGGGCTGGATACCTTCTGGGGTTATTATGTGACCTAAAAAATTGACCTGTTTACAGAAAAAGTTGCACTTTGACAAATTTATTTTCATACCATTACGTTGCAATGCTTCTAAAACTTTACGAATAGTATCATTATGTTCTTCGGCCCTTTTCCCTGTAATTATGATATCATCTAAATAAACAAGAACATTATGGCCAATTAAGGGTGACAAAACCGCCATCATTACTCGAGGAAAATGATTTGGAGCATTTTTTAACACCGAAAGGAAGAAAATTAAACTGAAATAATTGATCGTTAGCTATAAATGCCGTTTTACATATACGGTCTTCCTGAATGGGGATTTGATAGTATCCAGATTTTAAATCAACAGTTATAAAATATTTACTATCCCATACTTTCACAACTAATTCTTCGATCGAGGGCAATGGAAATGAATTATCCTCAGTGACTGTATTAAACTTCATATAATCAAAACACAATCTTACCGAGCCATCCTTTTTCCTAACTGCTACAATTGGAGAAGCTCAGTGGGATTAGCTCTCCTCGATTATCCCTTGTTCCCTTAATTTATTATTTTCCCTTTCTATCTCTCCCTGGAAATGAATGGGTACCTTATATGGACCTGACCTGATCGGCTGCACCTGCCCAGTTTAAATGCAGAAGGGAAATCTATCAATCCTCCCGGGTGGCTCATCTCCAATTGCAATTTCATCGGAATAATTATTGACAATGTCACAAACTACAGGCTGATAATCTGATGGACATAATTATCGTGCTTGCATAATTAAATTCTGAGTGTGTTCGTCTGTGCGGGCTGGAGTTGTGGCTCCCAACATCCCATTATAAGCAATTTCACATAACTATAATTTGCACACAGAATCACTTTCTAAAACAACTTTTATTTGAAAAAATAACCATCGTTATATCAGCTCTGTTTTCTTTAATTTCTGTCAGGCCCTCCAATATCATATGGGCCCAATTGTCATGGGGTTTAACAACTACCTTGGTTTCTTCCGCAAGAGGGCAACACGGGGTCACATATATGCTCGTAAGGGACTGGGGAGACAACACTTCTCTTCTCTCAGGTACAGATGTTACCCTACTTGAAGGTCTCTCCGAGGTAACACATGCACTTAATGTCTCATGATTTTCTATCGGCAAAATATACCCTCCTGCTTTTACTGTCATTTTATCTTTTCCCCAAAGATTGCATTTTTTTTTTTTTAGAGATAAAATCTATTCCTAAGATGTACTTGATTCCTGGAATTCCCAATGTGGGCCAGACAAAAAAGCATGTGTAAACTTCACAGACCCCACCTTCAATTTGACGATTGTTATATGGTTTATGGGTAGTTTATCTCCTTCTAGTGTGTGAAGAACAATTAATGCTGCTGGTTGTATTGGGTTTGAGGAGAATCTTTTTTTCAATCAGAGAAACACTGGCTCCCGTGTCAATCAGCGCTCGGATGGATT
>NC_090739.1:91968276-91995776 GCF_036898095.1 Palaemon carinicauda | reverse complement strand
CAAAAGGTCATAAGCCAAAGATCCTGTCTCGTAAGTCTTATTTTTCAAGTCATCAGATAGCATCTCTGTAACTTTTAATGTTGATCCAAGCAAACTCTCTGTAGTCAAATGAAAATGTCTTCTATGCAACTCATCCAATGAGGCAGAAAACCTTGAAATGGCGGTTCTTAAGCTAGTGACATCATTCTCTTGAAGAAAAATTGCTTGCATATTCGCTTCTACAACTACGTTGGTTGATGTAATAAAAACGTCTTCTTGTCTTTCAACTATAATGCCATATTTAAAATTTATACTTTTAGTTTTAGAGCTCATCCCACACGAGAAAAATGTCTGAGCGAACAATATCACTCCCAACAACAAAAAATTCATCTTGGAAACCTGTAACGAGAAAAATATATGTAATTACTCCTGTATTAAAAAGAAAACTTTTAATCACATAAAATAAAAAAAAAATTTTCCCTCACTTCTTTTCCTCTCTTTTCTTTTTAATTTCTTATGTGAGCCAATGGTACTATTCTCTCATCCGTGGGTTGGGATACGTTTTGAACTCTAAACCTATTGGCCGTTAATGTTTCCAAAATGTTAAATGGGCCTTCAAACTTAGGTGTTAGTTTATAATTGAGCCCTTTTCGTACATTGATTTGAATATATACTTTATCACCCACGGTATATGTTTTAGTTGGTTTCGCTGTTTTATCATGATTCCTTTTCATTATGATTTGTGATTCTTCTAAATTCTTTCGAAGGATATCATATCGACTTATACTTGCATTTATACATTCTTTTAAAGGATTCGATAGATTAGTTGTAGGCGTTAATACATGGAAAGGCGTTCTAACTGGGGTACCATACAATGCTTCATGCGGTGACATTTTAATTGATATATGATATGAATGATTCAGAGTACTCAGTGCCGCCGGTATTGCAATATCCCAGTTGGGGTCTGATCCCCCTAGTGTTACTCCTAATATATTTAATATCTTCCTATTTGCTCTTTCCACTAGCCCATTCGACTCTGGGTGATATATCATGGTATTTATTTTCTTTATGCTGAGGAATTCACACAATGAGGTAAGAAAGTGATTATTAAATTCACCACCCGAGTCTGAGATTATCATGTGTGGAATTCCATGTTTACAAATGTAACACTCGTAAAACTTCCTAGCGCATTCAATCGCAGTTTTAGTTTTAAGCGCTATTAGTTCTGTATATCGAGTTAAAGCATCTATAATTACTAAGAGGTGCTTATTTCCTCTGTCTGACTCGTAAAATCCTGTTAACAAATCTAAATTTATTCTTTCAAAGGGTTGATTGGGCACAGGATAAGCTCCTAAGCTGACAGGTGTTTTCGTATGCCCTTTGTTTTCCTGACATGTGCGACAATTAGCTATGTGTCGTTTTATATCTGTAAGCATCGTATGCCAATAAAACAATGATTTGGCTTTCTGTGACATTAACGAGAACCCCGGGTGTCCATGTAATGGATTTGAATGCAACCAATTCAGGACAGTGGAAATAAGTGAGATTGGTACTACTACCTGGTCGTTAGTTACATGTGGTGTATTGCGGGTTTTCCTTGTCACAGTCCTACACAGAATATTATCTTTGATTATATAATTCTGCTGCTTATACTTTATATATTCCTTTTCCTTATGATTGCCTTTCAAAGCATTTATAATTGTTTCTATTTTCTGATCCTTTCTTTGCTCAGTCTGTAACAATTCAGCGCTCCAGCCTAAATCTTCTTGTTCAGATATTGTTTTTACAATAGGCATGGATGTTGATATATCTATTAATTCAGCTAAAGGCTCTGTACAAGATGACACGGGGTTGCGTGATAATGCATCCGCAATGATATTTGCTTTCCCAGGTAAATACCCGATTCTTGCGCCAAAATCTTGAATGATCAAATGCCACCGAGCTCGTTTAGGGCTGTGGTTGAAGCCTTTAAAGAACTCTGTTAGTGGTTTATGGTCAGTAAGAACCTTAACGGGATAACCGTAAATTATGAACTTAAAATGCACTAGCAAATTAACAATAGCTAGCCATTCCTTGCCTATTACTGCATACTTACTTTCGGAAGTTCTCAATTTTCGAGAATAGAAAGCTATCGGAAAAATTGTTTATCATATTGCTGAAGCAAAACCCCTCCTACTCCTAAGTCTGAGGCGTCTGTTGTAATGAAGAATTCCTTACCGAAGTCAGGAAATTTTAAGATAGGAGAACTACACAGTTCATCTTTCAAAGTATTAAACGCTCGTTGCGAAGAGGTTGATCTGCAGTTCCGGGACTTGTAAGATGAACGAGAATGATTCTGTGTCTAGGGACCAATCTGACTCTATCGGAGCTATCCTGGATAGAGCGTCCGCTGTCACATTGCGGAACTCTTGAAGGTGAACTACTGATAATTGCAATCTATTTTTCTCCGCTAGGCGGAGGATGGGTAATATCACTTTGTTGAGTTGAGGCGATCGTGAGCCTTGACGATTCAGACATCTGACCACTACATCGCTGTCCAAAGTCTGTTGCACATGGGCTGAGGGACGAGGAGACAATCTCTTTAGAGTGAGAAAGACTGCCATGGCCTCCAAGATGTTGATGTGGAAAGTCTCGAACAGGGAGGACCAAGTTCCTTGAGTCTTGCGTTGATGGGAGTGACCCCCCCCCATCCATCCAGCGATGCGTCCGTGTGGATGGTAACTAAGGGTGGAAGCAGTTGTAGAGGCATTGACCTCTTGAACTTGCTGGCCTCCGACCATGGCTTGAAGAGTGATCGAAGCCGAGACGGGAGTGGTCTTCTGAGATCTCTTCGAGCGTTTGATGCGTATCATCTCCAGACAGCTGATGCATCTTTTAGCTGTGCTTTTAGCACTGGGTCTGTCACCGAAGCGAACTGGAGGGAGCCAAGCACACGCTCCTGTTGACGTCTTGAAATCCACTTGGATTTGAGGAGTCTCTTGACAGACCTCACTATCTCCCTCCTCTTCTTTAACGGAATGGAGAGTCGGTGTGACTGTAGGTCCCAATGTATGCCTAGCCATTGGAACTTCTGAGCCGGATATAGTCGAGACTTTTTGGTGTTGATCTTGAATCCTAGATGTTCCAGGAATTGGATCACTTTCTTGGATCCTTGCAGGCATTCCGTTTCCGATGCTGCCCACACCAGCCAATCGTCCATGTAGGCCATTATCTGGACGCCCTGTAGGCGTAGTTGTTGAACGATAGTCTCTGCAAGCTTCGTGAAGACCCTTGAGGCTCTGTTGAGCCCAAAGGGCATCGCTCTGAAAGTGTACTTTCTTTTTTGAAGCCTGAATCCTAGGTAGGAGGAGATCTGGCGATTCATCGGAATGTGCCAATAGGTGTCCACCATGTCTATGGAGAATGTGTATGCCTTTCTGGGCAATAAAGCCCTTATGTGCTGAAGGGTTAGCATCTTGAACTTGTTGTTCTCGATGAACTTCTTGAGAGGGGACAAGTCCACGATGACTCTGATTTTGTCGGAGTCTTTCTTGGGAACACCGAACAGCCTTCCCTTAAATTTGATGGACTTTACTCTCTTGATCAGCCTTTTGTTCAAGAGTTCTTGGACATATTCTTCAAGAACGGGGGTGGAGTGTTGGAAGAATTGTGGAAATACTGGTGGTGATGTCTTCCAGCACCAGCCTAGTGCATTATTGACGATGCTGTGGGCCCAGTGATCGAAGGTCCAACGATCCTGGAAGAGACGGAGTCTTCCTCATACCAGAATCAACTTATTGCTTATTGTTTCCAGAGGACTTGCCTCCTCGACCACTTGCCCCCTTACCTCTTCTCCCTTGGGAGAGACGTCTAGAGGAGTCTCTTCCTGAGCCTCTACCCATCGCACGAAAGGTAGTAGACTGCCTCTCGTAATCTGAAGTAAAGGCTGGTGACAGAGTCACCACTTGGTGGGGCACCGGCTGGAATGTGGGTTGGGCCTGCGCCACTAGCTGTGGCGTTGCGGTCACAGGAAGTTGTCGCTTTGCTAGGCGAGGTGAGAGCCTTGGTCTCTTTGAAGTCTTCTTAGGCTGGGGACCCTCATCCGGAGAAGACTTTATCTTTGCCAACATGCCCCACTTCTGAAGAAGGTTCCTATTCTCCGTGGCAGCTTTGTCGACAATCTCCTTGACCAAATTGGAGGGGAAGAGATCTTTTCCCCATATATTGGAAGAAATCAACTTCCTAGGTTCATGCTTGACCGTCGCAGATGCGAACACGAACTCCCTGCACACCCGTCGTGCCCTGACAAAACTGTAGAAGTCCTTCGTCAGAGTCGCCAAGTGAGTCTTAGCGAGGACCATAAACATGTCCGGGGTCTTCTGTTCCCTGGCCATTGTCTCCATGGTCACCTAGAGAGAGAGAGAAGCAGCCGGTCTCTCCTTTGTATCCTGTTCCCTATGGAGTAGGAAATCGATAGCTTGAGGAGGTTCTCGCTGAACTGGTGTCAAGCGATGTCAGCCTCCAACTTCCTGACTGAGAAAGTCAACTGGATGTCCTTCCAGTCTTTATCGTCAGGTGGCAGAGCTAGGGAGAGGGACATACACTCCTCGAGAGTAGGGCAAGGCTTCCCCGCTTCCACTGCCTTCAGTACTGCCCTGAAGGATTTTTCCGCGAAGGGAAAAATCATAATATTGGGAGCAAGAGAGGATGGGTGCTTCTTGCTTAGGGCTGGCACCTTGGAGTTGGTGTAGCCTCTTTCCTTCAGGCAGCCGACGAACAGCGCCTGAGCCTTAAAGTGGTCAAAGACAATGACCTATTTAGGCTCCGTTTCTTCCTTGGAGGGTTGTTCCATCTTGAGACGAACAAAACAGTCTGGGTATGAGTCGAAGTTCGGCCAGAATTCCATATCTTCAATGGGAATGGCGCCCAGCTTATCCGAGATGACTATCTTCCGTTTGTGATAGGCATATACTCGGCATGCTTCCATGGGTTGATATCTGAGTAGGAGGGAAGGTCCATGACATTGAGTCTCTTTTGAGACCCTCTTTGAATCGACAGGCGGAGAAGCTCCTTCTTGAACTCTGCGTCCCTCTGCTTGATCTTCTCGTCGAAGATCGCCATCAAGGCCTGAATGGCAGCCATGGTATCGTCCGACTTTGTAGGAGAGGGAGTGGACGAGGTAGAAGATACTAGTTCTGGGGCAGGAGTTGACAGCCCTGAGAGGGATGCCACATCCTCCTCTTCGACACCGGAGCCACAGTAGACTCCTCTTCTCGGCCATCGGCCAAAAGGTCCTTCTTGGTGTCCTCTGACACCTCCGACATCCTGTCATCTTCAATGTGGATGTCTTTCATTGCATCCGAGACATCCGAGTCGATCGTCAGCTGGATGCATGGGATCTCAGGGTGAGGTTGAGGGATTACGGCATCCGCAGATGCCCTAGGGAAAAGCATGGCCCTCATGCGCTCGCTGGGAAGATAAGGACCCGTGGCATTCTTTTGGAAACCACGCACCCACTTGCGTAGTTTCTCCCGAGCGTTATCCCTTGACTCTGCAGACAGGGAAGACTCAATTCCCTCACGTAACAGGTCCTTGAACACCGTGCACGCCTGTGGGTCCTAGTACTTGAGAGACCCCTTGGAAATGGAACAACGGGAGTGCGTTGGGCACCCAAGATGACCATAGAAGTCCCTGCGATATACGCTACACAACGCACTCTCACACTGGATGTACTCCTCCTGTAAAGAAAGGAAAAGAATATGAGTATATTGGAGTCTATCACAATAGACTTAAATTCATATTAATTATCGTGATATTAAATCCTTTCTTGGTGTAAGCTTAGGATAGGTAAGCCGGAAAATAATTAGGAAAGACACATTCTGGTAGGTCTCAACAAGGGACTGCGCATGAACGCACAGAGTATGTTGGAAAAGTATCTATCGTATAAATATGTACTATAGTTTTCTGTCTGAGGTATATAGCAATACTACAGATGTACTGGCTATTGTATATTCTCATACAATAGACGTTACCGGCATGACGCCGGAAAAGCTAGTACTCAGGATAGCTCAGCTGGCACAGCAACTCAATGTTTAAGTAGTTAGCAGCCCGCTGGCACGTCTCCGGCAGAAGGCACCCCGCTCTGGCCATCATTCAATGTGGCTGGGTAGTGGAGAAGCCTTCTGTGGTGCCGGCGGTCTGCCGAATTTCCGGCGACCCTTCGAACTGCTGGCAGTATGACGGCAGTCGGCGAGCTACCGGCTGAAGGCACACCAACCCAGCCATCATACAACGTGACTGAGTAGTGGCCTAGGCGTACACTGACGGCTGCTGCCGGCAGAGTTAACAGAAACAGTGAGCTAATGGCTGACAGACCACCAACCCTACTTGCCTTCTGACGGCAGGGCTGGTGGCTGGCAGTCGACATAGTCAACAGTACTAGCCCATAGAGAGAGAGAAAGCAATGAGAGAATGGAGGCGAAGGGGTGACGGCAAGCCTCCCCAACACTGCCTTCCTCTAGAAGGAGGGTTCCAATGGAAGGGGAGAGCATGTTAGTGATCAGGCTTCCATCCATCCGCAGCAATGCCGGTGACAGACGGACAGGGGCAACGGATGGCAGTCCAAGTGAGGACTGAAGAACTGCTGGCAGTTAGGCTCGCCGAAACAGCAATCCCATAGCAAGGTATCCAAGAGGGAAGCTGAATGATTAAACCCAACAGGCAAAAGACCCGGCTGGCACTACAACCTGCCGGCAGTAGGTGGGATTGTAGGACAGCGGACAGGGGTGTGATGGCTAGGCCATCACTAAAGGACAGAGAGGGGTAGGGGAAAAGGGTCCTGGGAGGAGAGGGTGAGGAGCCGGTGTGAGCCGTCCTCGTTAGACAGCAAGGAAACTCCGCTTCTGAACTAACTTCATCCAAGTTATAGGGAGAGTACATTCTCCAGCCTAGGGAGGGTTAGTGTAGTAAAGGGACTGACATCATCAAGCCATCCTAAATTATAAAGAAGCAGAATCTCCATGCTAGCCTAAGCTAGGCTAAAGGATATTCATATCCTTCAGCCCAACAATCTACAAATACAGGACTAGTCGCTAGATTACAGGGTGAAGAGGATCTCAGACCCCTTCAAGTGCAGTCTAGGGGGGCAAGGCCCCCTATGCCTATCAACCATGTCCAATAGGAGAGTACATTCATCCTATGGGGAAGCTGGAGGTATACGACAGGTACTTTGGGGTTCTGACCCAAACTCAAACTCATCAGCCATGGTTAAGAAAGGGGCAGAAATATCCTAGCCTAACCTTACCCGAATAACAATTCAGGGCAGGAATGGCTCGGATTATAACCATAGGTTACCCGCAGAGGGAGGAAGAGATTACTGATGGGTATGAGTTGATAGGAAGTTTCTATTAACCATAATAATTACCTGGAACATAGATGAAGAATTATTAGTAATTATTTCTCAGCTGATCCCATCTTTGGTCGTCAATTTTTCTTGGTGGGATTTAATGATACGTTGGTATTCTTAAAATACAAGTTTAATGATATCTTGTGGCTACATTGCTCTATGACAGCTGACTCCTAAGTGTGTGTGGAGCGTCATACACAATCTGACAAAACCAAAACATTTCTAAACAAAAGAGCATCGCTCTGAGAAGACTTAAATCCTACTCCAGTACAAAACTATAAAGAATTTACATCCTATCTCTGAGGTAATCAACAAATGCCAAAACAAATCATTACACTTATTTACAAAGCATAACATGTTTTATTCATGCAATATGATGCAATGTTGCGCAATACCTGTAACACTTGAAATAATATAGTACATTATTACAGTAATACATAACAGTCTCCTCCCCCTTAACTTGACATTGTAAATATCTTCATAAATCTAATCTCTCAGGGGGCTTTCCTCTGTTAATCCTATTAGGAAGTACTTTAACCTCATCTTGTACTGGTACATGAATTGGTTCTGAATCTACATTGGATGTTGGACCATCTTGGTTAATATTTGACTCATTTGATCTAACTACTTCTTTAAGTTTCTCATCTCTAACATTCACATGCTCTACTGTCTTTCTATTTAACGGCTGTAATTGATCAACATGACGTTTTACAACATTATCACCAACACGAACATCATAATGTAAATTTCCTATCTCTCTTACAATCTCTCCTGGTACCCACTTCTCTGGAGTGTTGTGCGATCTTACCATGACATCAGACAAAGGTAAAAAATGTCTTACATTAGGAAGCTTTACTACTTGTTTATACCCTTTATCTTCTAAATCACTTTGTAAACTTGGATACAACAAATCTAACTTACACCTTATCCTCCTCCCCATCAACAAATTTGAGGGTGTCATGCCTGTTGTGCTGTGCGGCGTTGTTCTATAAGACAATACAAATTTTGATACATGCAAAAATATTTTACCTGAATTTGCTTTTCTACACTTCATATTGTGTTTAAACGTTTGGACAAATCTTTCAGCCTCTCCATTAGTAGATGGATGATATGTAGCTGAAAATGTATGCTTTATGCCATTGACATTACAAAATTCTTTAAACTCTTGTGAGGTAAATTGTGGACCATTATCTGTAACAATTCTTTCTGGAATACCGTGCGTTGAAAAAATTTGCATTAACTCTTTTATTGTTGCGTAAGACGTTGTTGTCTTCATTGGGATAATTTCCGGCCACTTACTGTAAGCATCTACTACTATCAAAAACAAGTAATTCAAAAAAGGACCTGCAAAATCTATATGCAGTCTTTGCCATGGATACCTGGGTAACTCCCACAGGTGCATTCTAGCAAATTGAGGATTGTTTTGTTGCATAACACAATTCATACAATTTTTTATATAAGATTCCACATCTTCATCTACACCTGGTCACCATACAAAAGTTCTAGCAATTGACTTTGATCTTACAAAACCTTGATGATCAGCATGTATTTCAGAAAAAACCTTATTTCTCAATGAATTAGGAATAACTACCCTTGAACCTCTCATCACTATTCCTTGTGTTACACTCAGTAGTTCATACCATATATCCATATACGGTTTACAATTTTCCTCTTTTCCACATAAGTCCCTACCTGTCATTAAACTCTCCAAAACCTTACTAAGTACTGGGTCTCTCTTGGTACTCTGTGCTACATCTTTTGCAGTTATTGGTACATCATATACAGAAATTAACAGAACACTGTCATAATACTCCTCTGGAGCTTTGTCTACGGGTAATCTGGATAAAGCATCTGCATTACCCATGTTTGATGTTGGACGGTATTCTATATCATAGTGGTACGCTGCTAGCGTAATTGCCCATCATTGTAGTCTTGCAGCTACCAACGTAGGTAAACTTGCTTTTGGACCCAATATTGGTAATAAAGGTTTATGATCTGTAATAAGTGTGAACTTTTTCCTACCATAAAGATACATATGGAATTTTTTAACTAATGCTAAACCTTCCTTTTCTGTTTGAGAGTAATTCCTTTCTGCCTTGTTCAATACTCTAGAAGTGAATGAAATTGGTTTTTCTGTTCCATCTGGCATTACATGAGATAATACTGCACCTAAACCTATGTTTGATGCATCACATACTAATTTAACTGGTAAATCCATTTGATAATGTACTAAGAATGTAGGTGATTTTATTTCCTGCTTGATTCTTTCAAAAGATTCCTGACACTCTTTTGTCCACTTCCATTTTACACCCTTATTCAACAGATTATACAATGGATGTGCAATTGTAGACAAATTCTGAATGAAATTCCCATAAAATGTTAATAAACCTAGAAATGATTGTAATTCCTTAACATTTTCTGGCACTTTTGATGATTGTACAGCTTTAAGCTTCTCTTTAGTTTTGTGAATACCCTTGCCATTTATTACAAAACCTAAGTATTCCACTGAATCAACTTCTAAAATACAATTGTTCTTATTTACTCTAATATTATGTTCCTTCAACTTCTTCAGAACTGTTCGCAATCTTTCTCTATGTTCTCTTGTGTCTTTACCAGCAATTAAAATATCATCTATAAAAATGAATACTCCTTGCATTCCTGAAAAAATATTATCCATAGTTTGTTGCCATATAGCTGGACTACTTGCAACTCCATAAGGTAATCTCTTTGGTCTAAACAAACCTAAGGATGTATTTACTGTACATAATTCTTGTGAAGTTTCATCCATGGGAAGCTGTTGAAATGCTTGTCTTAAATCTAATTTAGAAAAAAACACTGCATCCTGACATAGTTGTAAACATGTCTTTCGGATTTGGTAAGGGATGTTGAGCTACTTGCAGTTGTGGATTTAACGTTACTTTGTAATCTACACATAACCTAACCTGTCCACTTTCCTTCACAATAGTAACTAATGGCGTAGCCCAATCTGAATATGTAACCCTTTCCCAGGAACCTTCATTTTCTAATCTCCTGATTTCTGTTTCAACTGCACTTTTCAATGCATACGGTACTGGTCTGGGAGCACAAAATCTAGGAGAACTGTCAAGTTTCAAAACTAAAATTGCCTTTGCGTTCTTTACTGTACCTACTTTATCTTCAAATACGTCTTGAAACTCTGATATGATATTATCCATAGATATTTCCTTTTTGTTTTCATCTTGTCTACCTGTAACCTTCAAAATACTAGGCCAATCTAACTTCAAATACTGTAGCCAATCTAAACCTAGCAAAGTTTGTCCATTACCTTTTACTACTGTTAATGGCATTTTCTCTAATTTTTGTTCTTTGTACTGTACTTCTACGTTCGAAGCACCTATCACCTGAATATCAAAACCATTATAACCATTCAAAACTCTATTTGTACCTTGTAATAACAAATTAGGAATGCTTTTAGCCGTTTTCTCAGTCATAATTGATACATCGGCTGCTGTGTCAACTTGCATCAAAATTGGTTTACCATTTATGATTACTTCTACCATGATATGTTTCTTTGCACCTTTGTTGACGGAATTAATGTGAAACGCAAAATCAGTTTCTGACCTAACCTGATTATCATGAACATTTTCCGCATTATTCTCTTGACCAATAGTATCAACTGTAGCATTTATTTTCTTTGTGTACTGTTTAGGGAATCTACAAGCAGTTGCAAAATGACCCGTCTTTCTGCAATTCTGGCATGTCTGTCCAGTAGCAGGGCATTTCTTTGCTTTGTATGCAGATGATCAGTTTTACCACGCCTATAACACTTGGGTTTTTCCTGTTGTTTCTGTGTATAAGCCTGATTCTGATATTTATGAACATTAGTGTTAGGCACTTTTCTATGACTAGGCTTTAACATATTCCTCCTCTGATTCTCATTGGTTTTCCACTTAGAACCTACTGTATTAATTTTAGAATCTTCCATTTTATTGCTTGTAGAACTACCTACTATGTTACTTTGCCTATTTGATGTTTGTAAATCTCTGCCTGTTATCAATACCTTTTCTAATGTTAAATCTTTATCTTGCAATAATTTCTTTCTTAGCTCTTGTGATGTGCAATGTGCAATCACTTGATCTATGATAACATTTTCTAACTTTAGAAATTCACATGAAACGGCTGAATTCTTTAGTCTAGTCACAAATGCATCTAAACTTTCATTTTCTTTCTGATAAGCCTGCGCTGAAAACTGGTATCTTTCAAAAAATTTATTGACCTGAGGAGCAAAATATGTGGTAAGAGCCTTAATTGCAGCTTCACTTGTGTCATCTGTAGGCTGCAAAGTCTTAAACACTTCCCGAACTTCCCTACCTGCTGTATCAAGTAATAATGCCTTCTTTTGGGTATCCTTCATGTTCCCTAATGCTTCTAAATAAATCTTAAATTCCTCACACCACTGTTGCCATCGTGTTGCAACAGAATTGGGCTCAGCAGTGATGCTGAAGCATTCGGGATGTTCTATATCAAAAGGCATTTTGAGTCTTACCTTAATACCTAGATTAGGTTAAGCTACTGTTCTGCAGTCACAAGTTTACTTCCTACCTGTTTTGTAGCCTACCCAACTTTAAATTTCACCCTTTCTTGTTTTGTTTGTTTGATGAAATTCCTGTTCTGCTGCTTGTACAATCTTCATTGGGCGATTTTTCTCTTGTCCATGTGCAAAAGGACCTTCTCTTGTGCTGGCCGTCCTTCTACATAAGGCCCAATGTTTCTTCTGCGTGTGTTTGTCCTCCTGGGCGTCGCCGATTGACGGGTATGAGTTGGTAGGAAGTTTCTATTAACCATAATAATTACCTGGAACATAGATGAAGAATTGTTAGTAATTATTTTTCAGCTGATCCCATCCTCGTCGCCAATAGATGGGTATGAGTTGATAGGAAGTTTCTATTAACCATAATAATTACCTGGAACATAGATGAAGAATTATTAGTAATTTTTTCTCAGCTGATCCTATCTTTGGTCGTCAATTTTTCTTGGTGGGATTTAATGATACGTTGGTATTCTTAAAATACAAGTTTAATGATATCTTGTGGCTACATTGCTCTATGACAGCTGACTCCTAAGTGTGTGTGGAGCGTCATACACAATCTGAAAAATCAAAACATTTCTAAACAAAAGAGCATCGCTCTGAGAAGACTTAAATCCTACTCCAGTACAAAACTATAAAGAATTACATCCTATCTCTGAGGTAATCAACAAATGTTTGAATCCTAATACCAAAACAAATCATTACACTTATGTACAAAGCATAACATGTTTTATTCATGCAATATGATGCAATGTTGCGCCATACCTGGAACACTTGAAATAATATAGTACATTATTACAATAATACATAACAATTACCTTATACATAAAGGTATCCGGGGATATGTGTGAAAGTATACTAAAGCCACTAGGCTACTAGCCTAGTGGCATAGGGATCAACTGCCTGATTCATCAAAACTCCTGGTATACTATCATGGAAGAGGAAATCATATGCAATCCAATATATCTTATACGTATAATTTGCCTATTATCTTCATTTAAGTTAAATAACACCAAGAACACCTATCATATCATGCATGAAAGTAACCTAAGGCATCTATGCTAGGGGGCCTAGGAACAGTAAATCAGCTATGCATACGAGGCAGCTAAGGAGTACTAACGGCATAATATAATTAATTCCTAGCAATGAAGACTAAATAGTTAATAAGAGAGAAGATATGAAACCGGGAAGGTCGTTCTGGCTAACTAACTAAAGCATGTGTTGTGAACGACAGCGCCAAGGCGCCTCCGGTCTAGGCAAGAGCTCTGTCCCAAAAGCAAATCGCTATTTATTTCGAGAAAAACGTTATTTTACGGCTATAGCTGCATCTATACGATATAAGAGGGGGGTACTCAACTTTCCAGAGGTAGAAGAAGCTGAAGATTGCGACATGATATCCGATATAGCGAAAAAACTAGGTAAAAACACCTGGTTGGGATGCTACAGCGAAAGGAATGGAGATGGCAACGGGTATGACGTCATTCGATTGCCCATAACAGTAACGGAGGAGGAGAACTTTCTAACGGCTCCTCCCTAGTCTTGCCACTTCTTCCCCCTCAAAGCGTAAACGCTATGTGAGGTGCAGATAGCTATGTGGCGTGTCAAGAATACATTCTTTGTTATTATGTGATATCCTAAAAGGCAACATTAGGGATATTTGTGCAAGAAGTTAGAAATCTGGAGACCTTTAGTTTAATTCTCTGGGAATATCCACTGTAGTCAAATATACCCTAGGAAGCTACTGAAGTAGCCTTCCATCAGGACGACATGGCCTGAGCCCTAATATATATATATATATATATATATATATATATATATATATATATATATATATATATATATATATATATATATACATATATATATATATATATATATATATATATATATATATATATATATATATATATATATATATATATATATATATATATATATATATATAATCTCAAATAACAACACCCAAGTTATCATAACTTTCATGATATTGCGTCCATGTTTACAAATGTACCTGTTGACTGATCCACTGATAATATCCTGAAAAGGGTTGTAATGACAGACCCACCACTTCTATTTATATCTCCTAGGACATGGCGGGACCTACCTCTCCATACCCACTATTTATACAAAAGAATTTTATTTTTCATGCCCAAGACGAATGATTTACCCGCAAATGTACTTTAGCTCCCTGAGCTCCATATCCTGCAATACAGAGTATCCTATTGCATTTTTGTGACAAATTTTTAGCAAAATGGCTAAGCAAGACTTCTTGAACAATAGGATTAATCTCACATTCACCACCAGAGTGTTGCTAATGAATCTTCCGGTGTATTTTGCATCTTCCAGTCTTGGATGGTCTGGGATGCATCTTAGGTATTTATCAAGTTTATTCTTAAACACATCTACGCTCACTCCTGATATGTTTATTAGATGAGCTGGCAGCTCATTAAATAGTTGCTGCATTATCGATGCCGGTGCATAGCGGACTAATGTCCTGTGCGCCTTCCTTAGTTTTCCTGGTATTTTTTTTAGCACTATTAATCTATCTCGGCTTGCTCTTTCTGATATTTTTAGCTCCATGATGTTTTCAGTAATTCCTTCTATTTGCTTCCATGCATGTATTATCATGTAGCGTTCTCTTCTCTTTTCTAGACTGTATAGTTTTAAAAATTGCAGTCATTCCCAGTAGTCAAGGTCCTTAACTTCTTTTATTCTAGCTGTATAGGACCTTTGTACAATCTCTATTTGTGCAATATCTTTTTGGTAGTATGGGTACCATATCACATTGCAGTACTCGAGTGTACTACATACATAAGTTTTGTAAAGCATAATCATGTGTTTAGCTTTTCTTGTTTTAACCCTGGATAGGTACGATGGGTCGTTCGCGACCCCGAGCGTAAAAAAAAAACAGGTTTTTCTCACGTGACTCACCCCCGTGACTGAATTTGTGGGTGATCGACCTGCAGGAGGTGTCTCCCCTACACGCTCTAGTAGTGTCCAGATGTGCATTGCTGTAGCTGTACTCCTTCCCCGATTTCTGAGACACGTCGGGGTCGTTCACGACCGAGTTTACCCTTCTAAGGTAGTTTGCATAATTATCAAAGTTATTACGTATTATGAAATTGTCGTAGAATGGTGCAACTTGTATAGGTTATCAGTTGTGGAAAGTCTTGGTGGATTGTTTGGCTACCATGTGCATGATTGTTTTTTTAGTTAAAATGTCGTTCATCACCACGAGGACCATTTTACCGCGAGTGCCCCTTTTTCATTTTTTTTCATTTTTTTGCCAAGTCATTTTTCCGTAAGATATTGCCAAATAGTGTCGTAAAACTTTTGCTTGTTTAGTGTTGGAAAGTGTGTCTAGATGATCTGGCTACCCATGCATGACTTTGTTTTTGTCAGATACGACGTAGTTATTGGTATATTGGGTATTTAACTGCGGTTACCAATTTCTGTTTTTTTTCAATATTTGTAAAAATTACTACGTAGTAAGGAATTGCCGTATATTATTCATTTTTTTTTCATGTTTATGTGTTAGAAAGTGTGCCTTGATGGTTGGGCTAACACGTGCATGTCTTTTTTTTTATATGAGATGCCGTATATTAGAATGTCGGGCATTTTACCGCGAGTACCCCTTTTTCATTTTTTTTCATTTTTTTGCCAAGTCATTTTTCCGTAAGATATTGCGAAATAGTGTCGTAAAACTTTTGCTTTTTTAGTGTTGGAAAGTGTGTCTAGATGATCTGGCTACCCATGCGTGATTTTGTTTTTGTCAGATACGACGTAGTTATTGGTATATTGGGTATTTAACTGCAGTTGTCAATTTCTGTTTTTTTTTCAATATTTGTAAAAATTTACTACGTAGTAAGGAATTGCCGTATATTATTGATTTTTTTTTCATGTTTATGTGTTAGAAAGTGTGCCTTGATGGTTGGGCTAACACGTGCATGTCTTTTTTTTTTATCTGAGATGCCGTATATTAGAATGTTGGGCATTTTTCCGCAAGTGCCCCTTTTTATTTGTTTTGCATTTTTTTGCTTAGTCATGTTACCGTAAGGAATTGGCAAGTAGTGTCGCAAAACTTATATTTTTATAGTGTTGGAAAGTGTTTCTAGATGATCTGGCTACCCATGCCTATTTTTTTTTTAGCCAGATATGGCGTATATATAAGTATGTGTTCGATTTTCCTGTGATTGCCATTTTTTCGTTTTTTCTCATTTCTTTCAAAATTACTACGTACTAAGGAACTATCACAGAGTAATGATTCATTTATATGTTTATTTGTCGGAAAATGTGCCTTGATGGTTTGCCTAGCACGTGGCTGAAATTTTTTTTTCTGAAATGCCGTATATTAGAATGGCCATTTTTCCACGAGTGCCCCTTTTTATTTGTTTTGCATTTTTTTGCTTAGTCATGTTACCGTAAGGAATTGGCAAGTAGTGTCGCAAAACTTATATTTTTATAGTGTTGGAAAGTGTTTCTAGATGATCTGGCTACCCATGCCTATCTTTTTTTTTTTAGCCAGATATGGCATATATATAGGTATGTGTTCGATTTTCCTGTGATTGCCATTTTTTCGTTTTTTCCCATTTCTTTCAAAATTACTACGTACTAAGGAACTATCACAGAGTAATGATTCATTTAGATGTTTATTTGTCGGAAAATGTGCCTTGATGGTTTGCCTAGCACGTGGCTGAATTTTTTTTTTCTGAAATGCCGTATATTAGAATGTTAGCCGTTTTTCCGCGAGTGCCCCTTTTTATTTGTTTTGCATTTTTTTCGCTTAGTCATGTTACCGTAAGGAATTGGCAAGTAGTGTCGCAAAACTTATATTTTTATAGTGTTGGAAAGTGTTTCTAGATTATCTGGCTACCCATGCCTATCTTTTTTTTAGCCAGATATGGCGTATATATAGGTATGTGTTCGATTTTCCGGTGATTGCCATTTTTTCGTTTTTTCCCAATTCTTTCAAAATTACTATGTACTAAGGAACTATCACAGAGTAATGATTCCTTTAGATGTTTATTTGTCGGAAAATTTTGTTTACTTTTTTTTTGATTGAATATCATCAAATTTTTTTAGCTAAAATATTATATTGTTTTACATTTTTTTTTTTCGATTTTATTTCCCTTCAAAAAATTTTTTTTTGGTCAGAATTTCAATTTTATAGTCGTAAAATAATCGACAATTATCCAGCAACCCACCATACAATTTTTATGCATATCCAATAATAATTAGATTAGTAAATAACACCTTGAAATTGACATACCCTTCCTACATCTCAAGTGGCAGATTAGGGAGTCTGAGTCAGTGTGGTTGGCGGCCATTTTGTGGACATATCCGAAGCGTAAGCTGCCCTATCTATATATATTCTTGTTCCCTATAGAATTTGTGATATTTTGGTATATTTTTACCTGCATAAATATCATATTATATATTAAATATATGTATTTTTTTACGAAGTTTCTAAGTACTCAAAAAATTACCTTTAGATATGGCCCCTGATATAAATGTAATTTACAAAATAATGAAGATTTTTTTACATATTTCTATTTTAGGATAACATATGTTTATTCCCTAAAAAAATTAGCCACTTCCTATTTCATTTGGGTACCCAAAAAAATTCATGAAATTTGGACAAATTTTTTTGGCCAAAAAAAGTTACTCTTTTTTTCTCATTTCAGATCTTCACCTCCATGGGTCTGACTTCATCCAAAATACATCAAGATGTGTCCTAAACATTCAAGAATCAATTCCTAAAAGGATTTGTGTATATATGTATAAACTTTTTTTTTATGAATTTTTATGTCAGGTCTTTTTTTTCTACTTAATTCTTTAAAATATTTATAATAAATAGTTTTTCTGCAGATGAGTAGTATTTATTTTTACAGTTGTTTTAAGCATTCATTGAAGTTTTTTTTGGCAAAAGAAAAAAGGAGGTTACTGCAAAAACTGATTTTTCAAGAATTTTTTTTGGCGTCGGGGTCGTTCGCGTCCGAGTATAACCTTAAAGGGGTGTCCGAGGAGCGTACCTATCCAGGGTTAAAGTGTCTGAATAACATTCTCATTTTTGCTTTACATATCGCCAACAGTGTTGCTATTTGGTCGTTGCATAACATATTCCTATTTAACATTACACCAAGGTCTTTATTTGCTTCCTTGTTTGTGATTGTCTCGTTTCTAGGTCCCTTGTATGCATATACCATTCTTTCTCTGTTTTTATTGTATCGAATTTATCGGAGTTAAACACCATCCTATTTATCTCCGCCTATTCATATATTTTGTTTATATCTCTTTGTGGTGAGTTCCTATCTTCATCACAAGTAATTTCTCTATTTATTCTTGTGTCATCGGTGGAACTTCTCACTACAGAGTTTTTAACATCACAGCCTATGTCTGAGATTATAATAACAAACAGCAGTGCAGCTAATACCGTACCTTATGGCATGCCAGATATTAGCTGAGCTTCATCTGATTTCTCGCCATTTGCAAGTACTATCTGTTTTCTGTTTTGCAGAAATTCTTTTATCCATTTTCCAATCTTTCACACAATATTATGCTTTCTCATTTTTTTCTCTAATGTATTATGGTCTACCTTGTCAAAGGCTTTTCCAAAATCTAGATAGATTACATCTGTGTCTTTTTCATTTATCATATTTTTGTATTTGTTTTCAGTGTGCTGTTAGTTGGGTTTGTGTACTTTTTCCGGGCACAAAACCGTGTTGACCTATATTACAAAAATTATTTCTAACCAAATGATTCATTATTTTCTTTTTTATTACCCTCTCATACACTTTCATAATATGTGATGTTAGACTAACAGGTCTATAATTGCTTGCGTCTAGTCTTGATCCACCTTTAGAAATAGGGGTTATATAAGCTAATTTATGTTTAACATATATCTCGCTCATATCTACACTTTGTCTTAGCAGTATTGCAAGCGGCTTCGCAATAGTGTGTGCAGTTTTTTTAACAAAATTGCTGGAACTCCATCTGGTCCGGCTGCCGATCCATTTTAAATTTCACTTATAGCCTTGACAATATCTACTTCATTAATATCTATATCCGTTAGATATTCAACATTTTTTCTTTCATTTCTGTTTCATTACTCTCATTCGTAATACTTGGCGTGAACTCACTCTTATATTTTTCTGCTAATATGTTGAATATTCCTTTTTTTTCATTCATTAACCATCCTTCAGTTCTTAGAGGGCCTATTTCTAATCTCCCTTTATTCATCTTTTTTGCATATGAGTAAAGTACTTTGGGTTGTTTTAATATTTTGAAGTGTCCTTTCTTCTAAGTCCCTTTTTTTTATTTTCTTTCGATTGTATAATCTTTTATTTTGCATTTTCTATCCTATATTTTGTTTCCATCATTTTCCACACAATTTTTTCTTTTGCAAGATTTTTCTGAAATAAGATCCTTCTGTCTCTTGATATGAATGTCTTTTGTTTATTGTTTTTTTTTTTTGTTTTTTTTTTTTTTGGTACATATTTTTCAACAATTCTCTCTAGTATTTTGTACAGCATGTCTGTATTTACTTGTATATTATCACTTACGAATACATTTTTCCATTCTTTGATCAGTTCTTCATTTATTTCTGACCATTTTATATTCTTACTATAAAAAATTATATTTTCCATATCCCTCCCAACCTTTTGTGCTTTGATTAATTCTGCGATCAATTGCTTTGGAATGGACTATAAATTCTATGACATTATGGTCTGAAATTCCCGTGTTATACACTATTATTTCTTTAACATAATTCCCCTAATTCACAAGCACTAGTTCTAGGACATTTTCCTTTCTTGTTGGAATGTGGTTTATTTGTTGCATATTATGTTTTGATAGCATATTTTGAAGCTTTTCAAATTGCCTCTTATCTTCTGCGCTACTATTACTCTCTTTTTTTAATGTATATATACAACCACTTTCTTCTCTCCATTCTCTCCAATCCATGAAAAAAAGATAAAATCTCCGGATAGGAGTATATTCCTATTTTTATGGTTTATACATATATCATTTATTTTTTGCTATTATTATGTCAAACTCCTTAGTATTTGGGGGTCTGTAAACTACAATATTCACTAGTTTTTAAAATTCAAATTCTACCGCAATCAATTCACATTCTGTGTTGCTGTATTTTTCACAGATTTTTCCTTGATTTATGTCTCCTCCAGATATTGCGGTTCCCCCTTGATTTCTATTTGTTCTGTCTGATCTATATGTTTGGAAACCCTTTATATGGTCATCACTGCCAGTCTCTTGGGAATACCATGTTTCACTTATATTTAGTATCTCTATTTTTTCAATTTGGGTCAGTTCCTCTAAGAACTCTATTTTCCTTTTAGAGTTACTCGTGACTAAACCCTGTGCATTCATCACTATTACGGTTTGTGTTTCATCACCATTATTTAATATTGGTAATATTGATTTTCCCATGCTTCCTTCCTGTTCTGATATGCTGTTCTTTTCTTCATTTCTGAGAATTCTGCCATTAAAAAATCCAACTTTTCTATTATATTTGCTCTTTCGCCTTCATATTTATTTTTGTTTGTATACCTGAAATTATCCCCATATCTGAACAAACCCCTGGCTTTATAGATGCATTCTTTGTAGTTGGGCTCTAAACGTGCATATTTGTGTTGAAAGGCATCATATCTTGGGGCCTTTTGTGCATAGTGCGGTATATACTCGGCATGCTTTATTGTTTAATTTTTAGTCTCATTTTTTATGGCATTTCTCTTGTAAAATTTAAATGGAATCCCAAGCAGACTGGAATGGGATTATGCATAATCTTTTGTGCTTGAATTGGTCACAATTATAAAGTAGTGCTGATCATGTTGTCTCTTTGAATAAGAGTCTAGTCAACATAATTGATGGGCATATCCCTTCTCGTGTGCTAATGTACAGAGTGAAGGACAAACCGTGGTTCAATGATGATTGTAGACGTGCTTATTTGGAGAAGCAGGAGGCCTATCATATTTGGAATGGTAACAGATCAGATTTTATCTGGAATAACTATACTCAGCTTTGAGCTTTTGCTCAGAGAGTTTATGCCTCAACTAAAAAGGAATACAATTTAATCATAAAATAAAACCTTTCTGGTACAACTCAGGAACATAAATTGTGGTCTACCCTTAAATCTGCACTCTTTGGTGTAGATGCAACAGTTCCTCCTTTACTTGAACCAGATGGCTCAGTTACTCACTGTCTAAAGGAAAAGGCAACCCTTTTGGCTGATGTTTTTGACAGTAAACAGAGTAATGAAAAACTTGAACTTCCTCATTCCTGTTTTCCTGAGGCTAAACTAACTAGTTTAGCTTTTTGATCTCGTGAAATTAAAGCTCTGTTGATGGACCTTGATGTTTATGGAGGTGTAGACCCAAATGGTATTTTTCCTTTGTTATTTTATAAAGACTGCAGATTTCTTAGCTCCAAAGTTATCTGTTTCTTTTGCTCAAGTTAGAAAGAAGAGGAGCTTTTAGCACTTTTTGGATAATTGGTAATGACACTCCTCTATGTAAATGTATTTGTGGTAGCTCAAATCCCACTGATTACCGCCCAATTTCCATAACTCCCATATTATCTAAGGTTTTTGAACGTCTTTTGGCAAAATGTCTTAATAGGTTTGCTGAAGGTAATCATCTATTCCCTAGTTTGCAATCTGGTTTTTGCAACGGCCTTGGAGCATGTGATGCCCTTCATACAATCTCCAATGTTGTACAGAAATCCCTTGAATGTGGTCAGGAAGTTTGTATGATTGGCCTTGATTTTAGTGCTGCCTTTGTCTGTGTTAATCATGAGGCCTTTGTTTTCAAACTCTAACAGTTGGGAGTGGGTGGGTCGCTTCTTAGTATTATTATTGATTTTTTAAGTAATAGATCTCAAAGAGTTGTTGTTGATGGGCACTATAGTGAATATAGGAATGTGATATCCAGTGTTCCACAGGGTAGTGTTAGTGGCACATTACTTTTCATACTATATACACATGACACGTTGTTTGGCCTAGAAAACAAGCTTGTTCCATATGCAGATGATGCTACTCTCTTTTCATCAATTACATCCCCTGAATATATATCTTGGGTTGGTGAATCCCTTATTAGAGATCTCGCTAAAATTAGTGCATGGTGCAAATTATGGGGTATGAAGTTGAATCCTAACAAAACTCAAACTATGATTGTAAGTAGGTCAAGGACGGCGGCTCCTCAACATCCGGATCTCAGTATTGATAACGTTTCTTTAAATTTGTATGACTCTTTTAAAATTTTAGGTGTGATTCTCGACAGCAAATTTACTTTTGAGAAACACATTAGGTCTGTCTTCTTCAATTGCACAAAAAATTGGCTTATTGAGAAAGTCTTACAAGATTTTCGGTGATCAATCTATTCAGAAGAAGTGTTCTAATTCTTTCATTCTACCTTGTTTTGATTATTGTTCTCCTGTATACCTTATACCTGATCTAGATATTAATCTTTGGCAACGTCATTCAATTAGTTCATTATGCATGTTGCATACAATTTTTCATAACTCCATTATGAGGCTCAATACTACACAGTATTCTAGAAGTTTTACTCCAACTGTGACCCAGTTCTGGAAAGATCTTCCTAATCTGGTACAGTAGTTGAATCGGTAGAACTTCAAAAGCTCAAAATTGCAGCAATTTTTCTTATTTTCACCAAGCTGACATGAGTCTTTTTACAGTTTATATATGACATATCTGTTTTAACGTTCTTAATAGTTTATATATGACATATCTGTTTTAACGTTGTTAATAGTTTATATATGACATATCTGTTTTGACGTTTTTACTGTTTTTAGAATGATTTATTGTCAATTTGTTCTCGTCTTTTATTTATTTCCCTATTTCCTTTCCTCACTGGGCTATTTTCCCTATTGGAGCCCTTGGGCTTATAGCATCTTGCTTTTCCAACTAGGGTTGTAACTTGGCTAGTAATAATAATAATAATAGTAAGAGAACCATAATATTTAAAAAAAAAATGAAAAAAAATTAGTAGAGAAATTATGAATGTAGAAATTATAGAGAACAGCACGAAAAAAAATATATATATATATCTTGAAATACTTACGATAAGTGACAAATATAAAAAGCACATAACTAATGGGGTGAATACAAAACTAGTTTATGGAAAAAAACTACAAGTTTGTGTACTCTTATATAGACTTATGTTCTTTATTTTAACTAAAAATGACGCGAGATAATCTGTTTAATGCCTACAGAATTCCTTTAGCCGAATACCTATTTGAAGTTTTCAGACTATATTAGTAATTATGGAGTAAAAATAAATTTCCACTTCAGCATAACTTTATAGTTATAATCTAAAGTTCCTTATAGTCTTGGATGTTTATTTATTTTGGCCCGCGATAAAAATTACTTTCAGATCACCTATTTTCCCTTTTCCTGGTTAACCTGACAAAGAAAACATATGCGCCAATTCCCGTACACACTTATAAGCTATTTGTAACCAAGAGTGAACAATTTGCATAGTGCTGCTATTTAGGTGGATGACCGGGACTTGTGGAATTGTCTCAAAATTTTAAGGCTCAAAATGGTTCCGGTTTCATATAAATTTTACGTATTTCAATATACAAAAATAATTGGCATTGAAAGGCAATTTTGAACAGTTTTCAGAAAAGGCCTATGGAACAAAAGAGAAACTAGATTTAATGAATTTTTACAATTAAGAGTTTCTCTTTTCCGGATATTATTTGAATATTTGACTGGATATTAATTAGGAATGAAAAAGGTTAATACGTCTTCAAATAAATATTACTTTAACTGGCATGATTGCCAGTTGAGACACAATAATCATCACATAAGACATCCTCCCATGCAATAAAACCCATGAGATAGATTCAATAACTTTAGCTTAATCGTTTAATTTGGATGAGAAGTGACCAGCCTTGGTAATCTATGAGGGAAGAATAAGGTTATTCACACAGTTCTTCGTCGTCATGTTGCCATTACTATAGTATATTAAGTTATAGGTAGCGATATACTCCTATATACAACACACACACACGCACGGGCACAAGCACACACACACACAAACATATATATATATATATATATATATTTATGTATATATATATATATATATATATATAAATATATATATATATATATATGTGTGTGTGTGTGTGTGTGTGTGTGCGTGTGTGTGTATGTAAGACAAGAATTTGATGAACGCTATTATTGGCTGTTGTTGCCCTGGGAATAAAAAAGGTGTGACTAAGTGGACGATCAAGTATATAATGTAAGGTACGCGTGGATGTTACAAAGGTTCAAATCAGGATCATATGTGAACCTTACTTTGAATCTTCCTAATTACAGTTTAGATGAGGTATTTCATATGCTTGGAGATTTCTTGAATTTACTTATGTATTTACTTAGCATTTTGTTCATCAGATAGAGCAAACCATGAATGACTGGGAATAGGAAGATTATGTCCAGGATTCTTTTGAAAAAAAAAAATTGACGGCGGGCAATAATATTTAAGTTTTTATATTCTCAGTTGATAACAGTAATTGTGCAGCGTAATATGGCAGGGAAGATTTTCGGGAAAATTTACATTAAGAAGGAGAGACAGTATTCTCAAGGAAAAACAGCTGGACTTAATGACAGCTCATGATAGAACTAAGGACATGGCAATGTTGAAGGTGTTAATTTGTAGGATATAGAATTAAAGTTTTGATGAGCAATGTTATGTTTTGTAATAGAAATAAAGCAAGTGTTTGAATATACACTAAAGGTTACACGGGGAATGATTTAATGTGAAAATGATATTGTGTCGAAGAAATGATACAAGAGGTCAGAGAAAAGACAATTCTGTGGTATAAATATAGGAGTCATAGATGAGAGAGAGAGGGAGAGAGAGAGAGAGAGAGAGAGAGAGAGAGAGAGAGACTATAACTTATTTTCGGCAACATTTTGCTTCATGCTACATTCATGCCTAAAAATAGTGCAATATTTGGGCAAACACACCCGAATTCGGTGTTCAATAATACAGATACATTTATGGCCTCCTCTTTCGTTCGGAAGATCATCCTAAAACAAGAAAAAACTGATTTAGCTTGCTACTCCAATCAATTTTAATTCCACATGTAATCAGCGTTTTAGTTTTACGAGAAGAGAAAACATGAAACAAACCTATGCGCATACACCGAAAATTAAAAGAAATATTACGGAAATGTGTACCAGAGGGAATCCAAAACCATGCGAAATTTTTTGTTGTACAGGTATCTTCGTTTTTGCATCTTGTTCATCAAGGTAGGTAAACATAACGTAAGTAATGTGTAGAATTCATAATATTTAGTTGATGTTAATATTTGCGTTCGGGAGATTTCTTAATCTCAGAAAGTAGAATTATGTTCAGGATACAAGAATTGAAGGCGTTACTTTTAATGTTAAATATCAGATATGGCATTCGAAAGGATGATTATTGATATTTTTGTTTCGTTTGTATTTTTGTCATCTAGCAGAGTTTGACTGAGTAGTCCAGAGAGTAAGTTTACTTTATCACTCCCTTCTTTTTTTTCAAAGTTTTATTTGATTAATAGGTACTACCATCAGAGAGTTATTGGTCCTTTTGACTGGCCAGACAGTGCTATATTGGATCCCTCTCTCTGTTCACAACTCTTTTTGTCTTTACCTACATATGTAATAATTAGTCTGGTCTAATCTTTACACTTTCTCCTCTGTCCTCATACATCTGGCAACACTGTGATTACGAAACTTTTCTTCCTCGCTCACGGGGTTAACTACTGTAATGTAATTCATCAGAGGCTACTTTCCTCTTGGTAGGGGTAGAAGAGATTCTTCAGCTTTGGTAAGCAGCTATTTTGGGAGGGGGACACTCAAAAATCAAATCATTGTTCACTAGTCTTGGGTAGTGCCATAGGCTCTGTACCATGACCATTCACTGTCTTGTATTAGAGGTTTCTTGCTAGAGGGTACACTTGGTCACCCTGTCCTATTCTATTTCGCTTCCTCTTGTTTTTTAGTATCTTATAGTTTATATAAGAACGATCTAATTTAATGTTTTTACAGTTCATAAATATTTTGCTTTGATTGTTGAATAATCGTCCTGCAGTTTGTTTATTTCCTAGTTTCCTTTCGTCACTGGGCTATTTTTCCCTGTTGGAGTCATTGGGCTTCTTCCATCTTGCTTCTCCATCTAGGGTTATAGTTTAGCTTGTAATAATAATAATAATAACAATAATAATAATAGTAATAATGATATAATAATAATAATAATAATAATAATAATAATAATAATAATGATAATGATAATAATCGTAATAATGATAATAATAATAATATTCGTCTACAATTGGAATTATGTTAAGTAAAGGTGTTCTTTCTTTGAAAACAATAAAATAAAAATGATAGATTATTTGGTGTAAATATTTCGGTAATATCATATTTTTAGGAGAAAATTCCTCCAAAGTGAAAATCCCATTTAAACAAACGTCACTTTATACTTTTATTGTTGTACTTTATAAGGTTGTAATCACGAGACATTGTGCTATCAAATTTTCTGACCTAATTAACTGGATGCAGCAAACAGATTTTGTTACATCATAAAAACCCCAATTACTACCAACTCCCTCTCTCTCTCTCTCTCTCTCTCTCTCTCTCTCTCTCTCTCTCTCTCTATTTCCTAAAAAAATAGTTTAAAAAAAGTTCACGTATTTCGGTTGTGCATTTATACCTTTGTAGAATTCAGATGCAATTCACTAAATCTATAATAAAACTATCTTCACATATGTAATTTCTTATTAAGAGTTATAGTTTATATTGTTATAATTATTATTATTATTATTATTATTATTATTATTATTATTAGTAGTAGTAGTAGTAGTAGTAGTAGTAGTAGTAGTAGTAGTAGTAGTAGTAGTAGTAGTAGCTAAGCTACAACCTTGGTTGGAAACGCAAGGTGCTGTAAGGACAAGGGCCTCAACAGGATAAAAATAGACCTGAAATGAAAGGAAATAATGAAATAGCTAAACTGTGATAGAATTAATGAACAACTGAAACAAAATATTTGAAAAACAATAAGAATATCAAAACAGCTGTTTCATATATAAACTAAAAAAAGAGACTCATGTCAACCTGTTCAGCATAAAATGCTTTGTTACAAGTTTGAACTTTTGAAGTTCTACCAATTCAACTAACCGATTACGAAGATCTGTCCATAATTTGTCCACAGCTGGAATTAAACTTCTATAATACTGCGTAGTATTGAGCCTCCTGATGGATAAGGCCTGACCATTAGAATTAGCTGCATGCCCAGTGTTACGAACAGAAGGGTACTGTTCGGGAAGAATTGAATGTAAAGGGTGGTCAGAATTATAAACAAAAATAAATATTATACAACATGCATACTTTTTTTACAAAGAAAAAGACCAGACAAAACCACTCACAAGCACATATACACACACACCCGCGCAAACACACACACATATACAAAACACACACACACACACACATATATATATATATATATATAAATGTGTATATATATATATATATATATATGTATG
>NC_090739.1:91955776-91965776 GCF_036898095.1 Palaemon carinicauda | reverse complement strand
CTTGGAATTTAGCTTTGAGACTCTCGTTATATGCAAGATCGATGAGGCTTTCTGTCTCCGTGCTTAAACGTTTAATGTTATTTTTAAAGTATTTTTTGCAAATTGTTCTATTAACCACGTATTGCCATGTCTGGGATCTTTTTCTTTTGTGTGATAAAAAAAAAAAAAAAAAAAAAACTGTCAGTGACTGTAAGCACTGTCGAAGTGCATCTAAATAGGACGCCTTAATAATGACACCTTCAACAACCATATTTTAAAAAGATACTTGTTTTTGTATACAGTGGAACCTCTACATCCGAACGTATCTACATCCGAATTTTCCAACATCCGAAGTAAAATTCGAGCAAATTTTTTACTCTACACTCGAATCTTATTTCGACACACGAAGTAAGCAATTTTCGTCGTACCGGTTGTATCCAAATTTTTCTACACGTGAAGTACAATTCGAACACGTTCCTACTCTACACCCAAATGTTTTTTTCGACACCCGAAGTAAACAATACTCATACGCGTAGTCGGTGCTCATAGCGCCTGAAGTGTTTTTTATTTCCGCCGATAGAAGGCAGCACTTCGACTTCGGAGGGACCCTCAATTAGCGCGGCTGGGGTCAGTCCTCTGTTCTCGTCGGCTTCTTGCGGTTATGCTCTCTGCGTTCTGCTATTAACTCTGTTTTAATCGTGATTTTTTACGTGCATCCTTTAACGGTAATTTACGTAAAGTATGGGTCCTAAAAGGCTTAGTTTTGCCAGTGGTAGTGGTAGTGGTGAGAAAAGGAAGAAGGAAATGCTTTCTTTAGAAGTTAAGCAGGAAATTATTGAAAAACATGAGTGAAATTGCTAAACAGTATGGCCGTAATATGTCGACGATCTCAACAATCCTTAAACAGAAGGAAGCTATTAAAGCAGTGAAACCTTCTAAGGGGATCATCATAATTTCAGAACGCCGTAGCCCTATCATAGAAGAGATGGAACTACTTCTGCTAGTGTGGATTAAGGACAGAGAGATCGTTGGCGAAACCATCACCGAGACCGTCAATTGCGAGAAGGCGCACGCCATCTTTACGGACTTGAAGGAGGAGAGCTCTGGGGGTGATGCTGGGGAGAGTTCAACCGAGCCTTCCTCAGATGATTTCAAGGCATCTCGTGGCTGGTTCGAGAAATTTAAGAAACGGTCCGGGATTCATTCAGTTGTTCGCCACGGAGAGGCTGCTAGTGCGGACACAAAGGCTGCAGCTGACTTTGTCAAGAACTTCGAAAAGATCGTGCTGGAGGAAGGCTACGTAGAGCAGCAGGTGTTTAATTGTGATGAAACCGGGCTGTTTTGGAAGAAGATGCCGAGTTAAACCTAAATCACCGCCAAAGAGAAGAAATTGCCTGGGCATAAGCCAATGAAGGATCGGTTGACTCTTGCCCTATGTGCCAACGCTAGCGGGGACTTTAAAGTCAAACCCTTACTGGTTTACCATTTAGAGAACCCTAGGGCCTTTAAGGCACACAACGTCGATAAGGATCACCTTCATGTTTTCTGGCGATCCAACTCGAAGGCCTGGGTCAATAGGCAATTCTTTGTGCAATGGGTTAACCAAGTTTTCGGCACTTTTGTGAAGAAGTATCTTCATGAACAGAAATTGCCTTTAAAGTGCCTGCTATGCCTTGACAATGCACCCGCTCACCCCCCCCCCCCCCGACTTGAAGATGATATCTTCGATGAATTTAAGTTCATAAAGGTGCTGTATCTTCCACCGAATACCACCTCTATCCTCCAGCCCATGGACCAGCAAGTCATCTCTAATTTTAAGAAGCTGTACACCAAGCACTTATTTAAGCAGTGCTTTAATGTCACGCAAAGCACCAACTTAACTTTGCGTGAATTTTGGAGGGGACACTTCAACATCGTGCACTGCTTGAAGATCATAGATCAGGCTTGGGTGGGATTAACTCGACGGACCCTCAATTCTGCCTGGAAGAAGCTGTGGCCTGATGCAGTTTCTTCCCGAGATTTCGAAGGTTTTGACCCCGAACCTGATCCCGTGGTGGGTGCAGCGGAAGCCATAGAGGAAATCGTCTCCCTTGGCAAGTCCATGGGTCTGGAGGTCGACGCAGATGACATTACGGAACTCGTCGCCGAACATCACGATGAACTTACCACGGATGAGCTCAAGGAACTCCATGCTATGTCTGAGCACATGAGTGATGACAAGGAAGGGAGCGAGGAGGTAGAACATGTGTTAGGTTCGGCGCATATAAAAGAGGTGTTAGGAAAATATCAAGACGTGGTCGACTTCATCGACAAATACCATCCAAAGAAATTGCAGGTTTGTCGTGTAGTTTTGCAGTTCGATGATGTTTGCCTAACTCACTTTTGAAACATTCTGAAAAGCCATACCAAGCAATTATCTATCGATAATTTCTTTAAAAAAAACTGCTAAGCGAACTCGTGATGAAGAGGATGTAAGTGATTTGAAGAAAATGGCAAAGAGTGAAGCGGAAGAAAGTGAAACAAAGAAAACGGAAAAGAGTGAAGCGAAAGAAATTCAGTGAATTTTAAGTGTAGAGAGTGAAAGTGATTAAAATTACGTAATCATGAAAAAGAAAAAAAGAAAATGTAAGAAAAAATATAAAATATAAAAATAAAAAAAAATAAGCTAAGTTATGTTAAAGTTCACTTAGTGTAAGTTAGAATAAGTTACGGTAGTGTACGTTTATCGTAGTTAACCTCTCTACCTCCTTGCCGCCCGTCTGTCTCTTCTCTGCGTAGCAAGACTAACAACACCTGCGCTGGAGTTTCTAAGGTAAAGTGACGCTAAAAACCCGTTTCTTATTTATCATTTTTTGCTAATTCTTCTCATTTACATGTCTACTATCTAATTTAGTGAGCATTATTCTCATAGGAAAATTATGTGTAGTAGTTTATGGAGAAGTTATCATAGGTTTTTGGGCTCAACCACGGATTAATCCTATTTCAATGTATTCTTATGGGAAAATTCGTTTCGACATCCGAACATTTTCTACATCCGAAGTTGGTTCTGGAATGGATTAAATTCGTATGTAGAGGTTCCACCGTATTATCCTGCATTCTCCGAGAATATTCAAGGAGTTTCTTAGCTAAATCTTGGTGTTTTTATTGCAAGTGTCTTTCCGAAATAACAATACAAAGATTTCGTCGATCCAGGATCTTTAATGAATCCAATTTTCACATTTTCTCTTTGCCTCCAGTTCGAGTGTTCTTTCTAATAATACATGGCGATGCGTCTGATTAATTCATCAGCTCATGGTTAATTGAAGTATAACTGTTATTATTAAATATTCTAGAATTGGTTTTACTAAATATATGCAAGATATTTGCTTGTTCTTTCTTACTAATTATGTGTCTATTACATCCTATTCTATTTGAATCTGAAAACCTCTTAAAAAAGAAGAATCGATAATTTTAGAGACAGTTGAGCGTCGTGTTTGATAAGTTTCCCATATAAATAATATATATACGACAAAGATTTGTAATCCTATCTACACAAAACGCGAAGGAAAACACAGGTATTACCAAAAATAGGAATCGGTCATAATCTCCACATTTGCCAAAATTTGTAACACACTTTCGTGTCCTGCAACAACTAAACACTCTCATTGTGTTCGAAACAGTTATGCAAGTTTTATTTTGTATGCTTTTTATTTAAGCCTATACTAAATTAATAGAAATTCGCATTCATAATAACTACTCTAATTTACTGTAATTAATAATGCTTTTCTTTCTTTCTCTCTAAATGCTGGATTCAAATATTTTAATGTTAAATCACCTAAAAATTTTAAATTGACAACATCGTGCTCTCTGCCTTCTGCTTAGGATTTACAGATGCCATAGTTTCATAGTGAATCATGAAAGAAAATGCAAATGTTATAGGAAATTTGAACAGGGAAAGCAGAAATGTGGGACTGAAAAGGAATATGGGTAAAACTAAGATAATGTTTAATGAAAATACAGAGAAAACCGATAAGGCTTACGGATGAACCTTATAGAAATTAGTAATGAATATACCTACTGACTATAGACAGAAAGTAGACTATGATGGCAGTGGTGATTACATATATATATATATATATATATATATATATATATATATATATATATATATATATATATATATATATATATATATATATATATATATATATATATATTTTTTTTTTGGTGGGGGGGAGCCTCAGGCCATGTTGTCCTGATGGAAGTTCCTAATAGGTAGCTTTCTAGGGTATATTTGACTACAGTGATATTCCCAGAGAAGTTTACCTTAAGGTATCTAGAATTCTAACTCCTGGAGCGAATATCCCTAAATAATCTCACAGGGATATCGCATAATATCAGAGGACGTATTCTTTACTCGTCACATAGCTATCTTCACCCCGAACAGTATTAACGCTTCGAGGGGTTACAGTGACAAGAATCTGAAACGAGAATGAAAAGATAGCCGCTCATAAGGCATCTCTCCTATTCCGTTTCCAGTGTGTATCTGATGAAGGCGGTAGCGCCCTCTTTATTCCTTTTCGTGTAGCTCTACTACTCGGTGTTTTCCCTTGTGTTCTCTCGTTATTTTGGATTTAATTCAACATTTTGATGACTTCTCCGGCCTCTTCTGTCTCTGGAAAGTTGAGTATTATCTTTACTACGTATAAATGTAAGCTCTTGTCGTTTTGAATTAAATCAATAGTGATATTAACGTAAACAAGAGCTGTTGACTAACGGAGGCATCCTGGATGCTATCGCTCGCTATTTATGGGTCATTTAGTTAGCTAGAGCGACGTTCCCGGTTTGTTATGCTTTAATAATCTAGCTATTTAGCTCCTCTAGGAATGCTTATATTATACCGTCAGTTTTTAGTTCGGTGATTTAGGTAACCGATCTTGCCCATCGCGAGGCTTAGTAGCCTAGGCGTCTGGCCATAGTACTTTAATGCATGATGTAAGTTTTTCCGAGTGTTATATTATTGAAGCTATGGGCAAATATTTTATACATGTAAGATATTGTTGAATGTTCTTTCAAAGATTGTATACGAGAGAGTTTCGGTGAATTAGGTAATCGATTCTCACCTTACCTAGTCTAGTAATCTAGGTACAGTAGTATACTTTCGCACATCCCCGATTGTTCTTTTCTCCTCCGGATGCTAATTCAATCCCTCTCTCTCTCTGTAAGCCTTTGGTTTAATCCTAGTGGTTCTATCTGTATAATAATTCAGGTATAACTATTCTAGGATATGTCTGTCCTGACCTGATGACCAGAGTGACTGGTTTTTTGGGTTAGGGCAGAACATCAGAGTTTCTAGTCTGTGGTCTGCTTCTTCCTAGCATAGAGAATGAGTCTCCTTTGCTAGGTTAGGGGCGGACACAGGAAGCTTTGCTTCCCTAGTCCATGTCGGAAGGATTCTGTAAGAGATGATTCCTTCCTCTAGTGGCCTAGCAGACTGTCCTGTGTTTATTTTTCTCAGGCTGGAAAATGAGTTTTCTCTGTTGCCCGGCGAAATAACTTCACCTAACTTTGTTCTAGTTGGGAGGAGGATAGCAAGTATTGCCAGTCTTCCTCACCTAATAGACAACTCTAGGTTAGGATGAGCTTCCCTAACTGCTGAGTGTTCCTCTTGCTAGAACGAAGTCTATAGGACCCTTATCCCTTCCCCACCTCTCTTTCTTTTGTTTTATTTTGGCAGGAGTCCTACTTCCGTACCTAGTGTAGGTTAGAATGGAGGACCGGCTCAGCTCTCTGCCGGCTGGCATTACGTGTCGGCCGGCAGACACCCTTTGTTCTTTGCAGAGTGAACCCCAGACCTCAATTGATCTCCCTTCCATGTCTGCCGGTAGAGCCCAGAGGGCTATGGATTCTTTGGAAGCCTGAATGCTACATTCTCCCCTTCCATAAGTTCACTCTTTCTGGAAGGAAGGTCATATGGCTATGCCGCCTTATAACCTTACATCCATACTGTTTCTCTGAATATTGTGTTGCACACATAACCCGGCTGCCGGCTTAACACCCGACAGCCGGGCAGGTGGAGGTTCTCTGGTTCTTGGCTACTGCCGACGGGCATGGGTATTATTACCTTTGCCTGCCTGATTCTGCTAGCCACTACGATTAGCGGCCGGCAGCAGGGTATTACTGTTTTCAGCTGTCGACTGGCAATGATTGCCGGCCGGCACACAGTTGCGAATCAGTGGGCTGCTGCCTATTAGTTAAAGATAGTATATCTTTGAACTATACAGGGGTAGATGCCGGCCGGCCCAACAGCATACGATGTACAGTAGTTGCTATATTTGTAGTGTCGTACACAATGCATTAGTAGAAACTGCTGTACAAAGTTTGGGATAACGCTAAAGTTCTTCATCATACTTAAGTTATCTTGTACAGCCTTTTGTTAAGACCGTACAATATATAGAAAGTAAGTTCTTTCTGTATTCTTTCTATCACGTATATCAAAACTCTATCTCATGGTGTGAACTACACCTTAAATTTCCGTTTATGAAATTACATAAGGTATTCTAGAATAGAATTAACCTTAGTTTTAATATCTCGGAAGGCTTCAGCAATTGACTGGACAGGAAATACAAGTATGTGTCCTTCCTTCTTTCTTTTATAGCTTTTCTATATAAGCTAAATGTTTCAATATAAGTGAAAGCCTTCACTTAATTCTCATGGATTTTTCTTCTCTTTACAGGAGGACCATCCAAAGTGCGGGAGTGTGTGTTCTGTAATGTCCGCAGTAAGAACTTCTGTGGACATCAACTTTGCAGGAGGCACACAGCATGCACAGCCTCCAGAGGTGATCTCCGCTATTGGGATCCTTAGGTTTGTACAGTTTGTTCTAACCTGATTACCGAGGCTTTTGATGACCCTAAGTCGACGGAGTCAAGGGATGCTGCCAGCGAAATGTTACGATCCTGAGTGAGGGGTTTTCAGAAAAACAGCTCAGGCCCCTACCTTCCAAATGAGAAGATGAGGGCCTACCTTTTCCCTAAAGCATCGGCTGATGCAATTATCCCCCCAGGCTCGGGTGGAGATACCAATTGCCCAGAATCCGGTAGATTCTGAAGTCTCGGCCGCTCTTCAAGACATCCAATTAGACGATAGGATGTCGGAGGTGTCGGATTCTACTGAGAAGGACCTTCTAGGAGAAGGTCAGGAGGAGGAGCTGTTCCAGGCTCCTCAAGTAGAAGAGGAAGAAATCGACGAAGTGTCGGTTACATCGGTTCCGGACACAGAACCTGTTCCTTCTACATCGTCTGCTATCCCAGATGAACTGGGAAGGACTCTTTCTTCCATTGTTGAGCTGATCCAAAACATTCAAAGGAAGAATAATGAAAAGGAAGCTACAATGAAACTGGAGATACGTAGACTTGCAGAATCACGTGGGTCCCAGAAGCGGCTCAGCCTGAAGGATCTTCCTTTGTGCTCGGATACCAATCCTTGGAGGTATGCCGAACACATGCCAATGACAACTGGGAAGATCGTGATCTCAGAAAGGTTGGGAGCAATTCCCCTGGATGAAGTGGAATTTTGGCCCAACAAAGATTCTTATCCGGACTGCTATGTCCGTCTTAGGAAGGAACCAGGCTCAAAGGAGGAGACGGAGCCGAAGGAGGTCATAGCTTATGACCATAGTAAAGCTCAGACCTTACTAGCGAGCTCGATGAAAGAGCGGGGCTTCACTAACTCAAAGGTGCCCGCCTTGTGTAAGAAGCTTCCCTCCTTTGTGGCCTCTCCTACCAGAGCCTTTCCCTTCTTGGAAAAGGGATATAAGGCTGCCTTAAAGGCGGTGGAGGCAGGGAAACCATTCCCCTCCTTGGAGGAGTGCAAGCCGTTATCTCTGACCTTGCCCTTGGACCAAGAAGACTGGAAGGACGTACACCTTACCTTCTTAGTCGGGAAGCTGGAAGCTGATATTGCTGAACGCCAGTTCGTTGAGGCACTTCCAAAACTGTCGGAGGTTCTCTTGTGTAGAGAGCAAGAGACGAAGGAAAGACTTGCGGCATCAATGTCGTTGCAAACGACACTAGAAATGATGGCAAGTGACCCCAAGAACCAGGACATGTTCATGGTTGTGGCCAAAACCCATCTGGCCACAGTTACGAAGGATCTCTATAGCTTTATTAAAGCTAGGGGAGCCTGTAGAGAGTTCGTGTTCGCCTCGGCTGCGGTGAGGCACGAACCGAGGAAACTGATCTCCTCTAGTATTTGGGGTAAAGACCTCTTTCCCAATGAAGTGGTTAAAGAGGTAGTAGACAAGGCTGCCACAGAGAATAGGAACCTTCTCAAAAAGTGGGGCTTAGATCTTAAGAGAAAGTCTTCTCCGGATGAGGGTCCCCAACCCAAGAGGAAGACAAAAAGGCCTAGGCCATCCTTTCGGCCGGCTAAACCCTACCGACAGCAACATCAACAACAACTTCCTGTGACCGCGGTGCCTCGGATAGTGGCACAACCTCCAACCACGTACCAGCTGGTACCTCAACAAGTGGCGACACAGTCGGCAGTTTTTAACCCAGCCTTCGAAAGGCAGACTTCTTCCTTTAGTTCGAGAGCTAGAGGAACAGCCAGAGGTTCTTCCAGACGCCCTTCAAGTGGAAGGGGATACAGGGAGGACGCGGTCAAGGAGGCAAGGCCTCAAGTCCACAGCAGCAGAAGTAAGATATTTCCAGTAGGAGAGAGACTACAGCTATTTAGGGATCGCTGGACCTTCGATCCCTGGGCCCACAGCCTAATTAAAAATAGACTAGGTTGGAGCTGGAGCAGTCCTCCACCTCAATTCCCTCAATTTTTCCAACACTCATCCCCCGTTCTGGAAGAATATGTCCGAGAACTCTTAGACAAAAGAGTAATCCGGAAAGTTAAGTCCATGAAATTCCATGGAAGGCTGTTTTGTGTTCCAAAGAAGGACTCAGAAAAACTCAGAGTCATTCTATACTTGTCGCCACTCAACAAGTTCATAGTGAACTACAAGTTCAGAATGCTCACGCTTCAACACATAAGGACCCTACTGCCCAGAAGGGCATATACTGTCTCTATAGATTCGTGTGACGCTTATTGGCACGTTCCAATTAATCGTCACCTCTCCTCCTACCTAGGCTTCAAGTTACATAGAAAACTTTACACCTTCAGAGCCATGCCTTTCGGGCTAAACATAGCCCCAAGGATTTTCACGAAGCTCACGAAGGCAGCCGTCCATTAATTACGCCTAAAGGGGGTCCAAGTAGTAGCCTACTTGGACGACTGGCTGGTGTGGGCAGCATCCAGGACAGAATGCATGCAAGCTTCTAAGATAGTGATCCAGTTCCTGGAACATCTGGGATTCAAGATCAACATAAAAAAGTCTCGACTTTCTCCAGCTCAAAAATTTCAGTGGTTGGCAATCCACTGGAATTTGGAGTCACATCGACTTTCCATTCCTGGTAAGAAGAGGAAAGAAATAGCAGGATCTGTCAAGAGACTATTGAAATCCAAACGGATATCAAGACGCGAACAGGAGAGAGTGCTGGGCTCTCTACAGTTTGCTTCGATAACAGATCCAATGCTAAGAGCACAGCTTAAGGATGCAACAGGAGTCTGGAGAAAATACGCATCAAAAGCGCGAAGAGATCTAATAAGACCACTACCGACTCCACTGCGAATGCTTCTCAAGCCGTGGTCCAATGCCAAGCAATTGAAGAAATCAATACTTCGTCAACCTCCTCCCCCATCAGTAACTATCCACACAGACGCTTCAAAGGAAGGCTGGGGAGGTCACTCTCATCAGATGAGAGTCCAAGGAGCTTGGTCCAATCTTTTCAAGTCATTTCACATCAACTTTCTAGAAGCCATGGCAGTACTTCTGACACTAAAGAAAGTTTCTCCTCGCCACTCAACCCACATAAGACTGGTTCTAGACAGCGAGGTGGTAGTGAGATGCCTGAATCGACAAGGGTCGAGGTCACCTCAAATAAACCAAGTGATGTTGGCCATATTCCGTTTGGCGGAAAGGAAGAAATGG
>NC_090739.1:91933276-91938276 GCF_036898095.1 Palaemon carinicauda | reverse complement strand
CTATAAACTATGTTAGAGCTTCCTGCCCCCTACAGGGAAGAGTCCTACTAGACTCTGGAAAGTCTCGAAGAGTACATATATCTATGTATGAATACCAGGCAAGCTAATATAGTGGTCTCGCCCTATATTAAGTAAAGCATAGTTTGTATAGAACCACTGCGTCAATATATTGACCAGTCATCCGCACAATACTTGTATTGGACAAAGGTTTATATCCGCATAGGAAGAAACTAATAAAACCGCCCTCGTCCCTTTATGGGACGGAGTCCTCCCATTAGGGGACTTACATAAACCAATGCAACATAGCTTGCAAAACAGAACAATTCTATCAGAATTATCCCAGATAAGATACATAGAATTAAAATGCTCAATTATACCAATAAATTGACACAGGTGAAAGAGACGCAAGGTTCTCAAGAACAAGTTTATTGACAGATAATAAAACAGACAGGTTAACAACAAATATATATATTTATATAAAAGAGGGTAACCCAAAACTTTAAGCATAAGTATGATAGTAAACAGAACTTGTTTATCTGAAAGAAAAACCATTAAACACCACTTTAATGAGATACCAAGGTATCAAGTCATAAAAAATCTGTATTACAAATCAATCACATTAGCGTTAGAAACGCTTGGCACACATGTCTGAACTTATGCAAGGTTCACCTTTGAAGGAAAGAACAGTCTATATGGGCACTTGGTGCCCTCATTTAGTTTGTAGTACAGTATGTACCTACACACTCACCCTGGACTTAATCGTCCCCAATTAAGACCACTGTTCCTCGCAGAGTTAAACAGTAGGGTTAACTACACGACCCACTGCTACCACAGATCTCTTAAGTTCCTCTACTTGCTTCGCATAGTGGCGAAAGAACACCCTGGAAGACTTCCAGCCCGGTGTATGAACGGAGATGTTCAAAATCCATACACTTAAAGAAATTTAGGGATGAGGCAACTTTCCTCGGATCGTGACCTGCGGGTGTACTGTCAGGATCCGCTCTGCGAATAAAATATGTCATTTTCGCTCTGAGTTGATTCAGAGATAAATTTGAGCCTGATGTTTCTCCCCTGAATAGTTGACTACCCTTGAAGTCTGAAGTTCTACGAAGATAGACCTTTAGGCATTCTACTGGACATAGAGATGCATCTTCTTTCAGAGGACAGATTCTCCAGGGACCCCACCTATTGGTGGGTAACTCATTCTTGGCGAGAAACGTAGGATCCGGAAACAGGTTCAGCTCCCCCCCATCCAGGAACTGAACACGACCTGCCTCTCTCGAGAAGGCTACGATCTCACTAACCCTGGCCCCGGACGCGAGTGCAAATAGGAAAATAACTTTTTGCGTCAAATCCTTTAACGCACATTCTTCATTGCTCAACAAGGAGGCGAAATGAAGAACTTTGTCTAAAGACCATGAGATGGGCTTTGGAGGTGCTGAAGGTCTGAGCCTAGCGCAGGCTTTCGGAACTTTATTAAAGATCTCGTTACCTAGGTCGATCTGGAAGGCAAATAAAATGGGTCTCATCAAAGCCGATTTACACACTGAAATCGTGTTAGCTGCCAATCCTTGGCCATGGAGGTGGATGAAGAAAGATAAGCAGAAATCTGTTGAGATCTCCTGCGGATTCTTTGCCTTTACAAAGGCCACCCATTTTCTCCAAGATGACTCATATTGCCTTCTAGTCGATTTGCACTTGTATTCCTCTAGGAAGTCTATGCTGGCTTTCGAAATCCCGAAGCGCTTTCTCACCGCTAGGGCGAGAAAATCATGAGCTGCAGGGTCTGGGTTTTCTGTAATGAAGCGCAGACAGTCGACTTCTGGACTCGCTGGGTCAGAACTGGATGTGGTAGCGGCACGAACTTCATCTGTAGTTCCAACGCCAAGGGGAACCACATGCTGTTCGCCCACTTGTGGGCCACTATTGCCGCTACCCCCTTGAAGGATCTCAGTTTGTTGAGGACCCTCAACAGAAGGTTGTGAGGAGGGAACAGATAAATCCTGGACCATCTGTTCCAGTCGAGGGACATTGCGTCCACTGCTTCCGCTAAGGGGTCCTCGTACGGGGACACGTACAGGGGCAACTTCTTGTTGTCTTTCGTCGCAAAGAGGTCTATTTGCAGTTCTGGGACTTGATTCAGAATGAAGGAAAATGATCCTGCGTCTAAGGACCATTCCGACTCTATCGGTGTGAACCTGGATAGAGCGTCCGCTGTCACATTGCGGACTCCTTGAAGGTGAACTGCCGACAGGTACCACTTCTTCTTTTCCGCCAATCGGAAAATGGCTAACATCACTTGGTTGAGAGGTGGTGACCTCGACCCTTGTCGATTCAAGCATCTCACAACCACCTCGCTGTCTGTCACCAATCTTATGTGGATCGAGTGACGCGGGGAGACTTTCTTTAAGGTAAGGAGCACTGCCATAGCTTCTAGAAAGTTTATATGAAAGGTCCTGAATAGCTTGGACCAAGTCCCCTGGACTTTTTTTCCGATTGAGAGTGACCTCCCCATCCCTCCTTTGAGGCGTCTGAGTGAATCGTCAACGACGGGGGAGGTGGCTGAAGAAGAACAGACTTCTTTAGATGTCTGGCTTGGGACCAAGGTCTGAGAAGAGTACGTAGCCGAGGCGGCACTGGTCTTCTCAGGTCTCTTCGCGCGTTTGATGCATACCTTCTCCAAACTCCGGTTGCATCCTTTAGCTGTGCTCTTAGCACTGGGTCTGTCACTGAAGCAAACTGGAGAGAGCCTAGTACCCTCTCCTGTTCGCGTCTTGATATCCTTTCGGAATCTAGAAGTCTCTTGACAGAGCCCGCTATCTCCTTCCTTTTCTTCATTGGGATGGAGAAACTGTGTGACAAAAGGTCCCAGTGGATTCCCAGCCACTGGAACTTTTGGGATGGAGAAAGTCGAGACTTTTTCTTGTTGATCTTGAAGCCTAGGTACTCTAGGAACTGGATCACCTGACTGGAAGCTTGCAAGCATTCGGTCTCGGATGCTGCCCACACCAGCCAGTCGTCCAGGTAGGCTACTACCTGAATTCCCTTTAGGCGTAATTGTTTGAGAGCTGCGCTCGCAAGCTTCGTGAAAATCCTTTGGGCTATGTTTAGCCCGAATGGCATGGCTCTGAAGGCGTACAGTTTCCGTTGTAGCCTGAACCCTAGGTAGGGGGAGAGTCGACGGCTGATTGGAATGTGCCAATAGGCGTCTGACAAGTCTATAGAGACTGAGTATGCCCTCTTGGGCAGTAAGGTCCTTATGTGTTGCAGTGTTAGCATCTTGAATTTGCAATTCACTATGAACTTGTTGAGTGGTGACAAGTCCAGAATGACTCTGAGCTTTTCCGAGTCTTTCTTGGGAACACAAAACAGCCTCCCTTGGAATTTGATGGACTTCACCTTTCGGATCACATTTTTCTCCAACAGTTCTTGAACGTACTCCTCCAAAATGGGGGTGGAGTGTTGGAAAAAACCGAAGGCATGGGGGTGGAGTGCTGTACCAGCTCCAACCCAGTCCATTCTTGAGTAGGCTTTGGGCCCAGGGATCGAAGGTCCAGCGATCCCAAAATTTCATCAGTCTCCCTCCTACCGGTATCATTTCACTTGGACTGCCGTCCTGAGGTCTTGCCTCCCTGACCACGACCACCTCTGAATCCCCTTCCCCTTGAGGGGCGCCTAGACGAGCCTCTGGCTGCTCCTCTAGGTTTTGCACGAAAGGAAGAAGACTGTCCTTCGAACGTTGGGGCGAATGTGGTTGACTGACCTGGCACCGCCTGGGGTACCCAATGAAAGGCAGTCGGGGTTTGTGCCACCATCTGGGGCACTGGAGGCAAAGGCAATTGCAGTTGCTGTTGCTGTCTATAAGGCTTGGCTGGCCGAGATGGTAGCCTAGTCTTCATATTCTTCCTCTTTGGTTGAGGACCCTCATCCGGGGAAGATTTTCTTTTGATAGCCAGGCCCCACTTCTGGAGAAGATTTCTATTCTCCACGGCGGCCTTATCAACAACCTCTTTGACCACATCGGTAGGGAAAAGGTCTTTTCCCCCAAATGTTGGAGGAGATTAACTTCCTTGGCTCGTGTCTCACCGAAGACCCCGGTGAACACGAACTCCCTGCAAGCTCTCCTTGCCTTGACGAAGCTATAAAGGTCCTTCGTCACTGTGGCTAAGTGAGACTTAGCCACTACCATGAACATTTCATGGACCTTGGGGTCACTTGCCATCGTCTCGAGAGTAGTCTGATGAGACATTGAGGCAGCCAGTCTTTCTTTTGTCTCGAACTCTCTTCGTAAAAGAGATTCGGACAGCTTGGGGAGGTCCTCGCCGAATTGCCGTCCGGCAATATCAGCCTCCAACTTTCCCACTGAGAATGTCAGATGGACATCCTTCCAGTCTTTGTGGTCCATAGGTAGAGCCAGCGACAAGGGTTTACACTCCTCCAGGGAGGGGGCAAGGCTTTGCCGGCCTCGACTGCCTTTAGGACAGCCGCAAACCCTTTCTGTAAAAAGGGGAAGGCTCTATCAGGAGAGGACACAAACGAAGGGAGCTTCTTGCTCAATGCAGCTACCTTCGAATTCGAGAAGCCCCTCTCTTTCATCGAGGATGAAAGTAGGGCTTGAGCCTTAGCGTGGTCCATAACAATGACTTCCTTCGGCTCTGTCTCCTCCCTTGAAGCTGGTTCTTTTCTCAGCCGCACATAGCAGTCCGGATATGATGCCTTGCTGGGCCAGAATTCTACCTCCTCTAGGGGAACTGAACCCAGCTTATCCGAAATGACGATCTTTCCAGTCGTCATCGGCATGTGCTCAGCATACCTCCATGGGTTAGCATCTGAGCATATGGGAAGGTCTTTCACATTGAGCCTTTTCCGGGGCCCATGTGATTCTGCCAGGGACTGCATACGCAGTTCCATTGCAGCCGCCTTCTCCTGATTCTCCTTCTGCATTTGTTGGATCATTCCAACAATCGAAGAGAGGGCCTGTCCCAGTTCTACTGGGAGGC
>NC_090739.1:91923860-91930276 GCF_036898095.1 Palaemon carinicauda | reverse complement strand
ATAGTTAACCCCCTGAGAAAAGGAACTTTGTTTGGTAATTTCAGTGTTGTCAGGTGTTTAAGGACAGAGGAGTATGTATAAAGAATAGGCCAGACTATTCGGTGTATATGTAGTCAAAGAGAAAATGAATCGTAACCAGAGAGAAGGATCTAATATACTGTCTGGCTTGTCAAAGGACCCCATAACTCCCTAGTGGTAGTATCTCACTAAGCAATGCATATTCTTTACACTATCTTATGTTTACTCTTATTTCATACAAAGGAATAATCTATATTTTTTTCATTTATTCTGCTGGAACCTTTTTCTTACCTTATATACCATGACCAACCTTCAATCAAACTGTAATACATGTGCAGAGAGCCCCACACGGACAAATAAAAAAAACCGTCGAATGTTACATACCTATGCGAATGTCAATCTTATAGACTAAAGTCATTGAATATATGGATATCATTGTCACCCCTATGCGACCCCTTAGAGGCATATAAATGCCTGCATTGTTGCTACATAAAGATAATTATTCAAAATCCTGTCCTTCATTTGAACCTACTTCAAGTCCATTACATTTTTAACATGTAGAGTGCCTCGAACACCCTGCCCACCTCCCAGCTCACAGTGAAACTCCTTCTCTACGACAGCAGAGATGTGATTGCCTGATTTCAACATGCTAAGGTTCAGTTAGCCTTAAGGGCATGACAGTTCAAGCTGCCAAGCAGACTACATCCTCGCTTTGATCCTTGATGAAGCGTTCTCACAAATCTCTGATTGGCTTTACAAGCAGAGTGATGCCCTCATACAGTTTGATGCTCTCAAATCCTACCTCCTGAAGCAGTACTCACCATAGATAACTACATATATAGCCAAGAATTTTTATGTTTCTTATCAAACCTTGGAGGATCAAAAGGCATCGATGGCCCTCAGAGCAATTATCAGTACTGCTTGCCTTCATTTTGTAGCAGACCGCCCTTGAAGCCAGGTTTGGCAAGTGTACCTTTGGTGCCTAAAAAGTGGTATTCTTGTGCTAGTGCTTCATCCCTGAGAAGGTATCAGTAGTACAGAAGATCCCCACACCCTCAGCTGACAAAGCGCTGTAGGAGATCGTAGGTATGATGAACTAATATCACCTGTTTTTGCCAGCCATTGCTGCTTCTCTTTCCCACCTCTACATCTCTCTTGAAGGCTAATAAAAAAGGCTGAAGTAGGGCCCACTTCAGGAGACAGCCTTCTCCAACGGGAATAAAGCTTTATCCTCTGCTAATGCTCCTACCTTTCCCATGCCAACTGTATCCCTCCTTCTCTCTACTTATACCAGAGACGTCCCTGTAGGAGTAGTACTTGAACCAATGATCAATAGTTGTGCCCACCCATAACCTGCATATTGCCTTCTTTGGTAGAAAACTTTCAAGGTAGGATCTAGCCACTCTACCTTCTGCTGCAAACTACTGATGGTGTATCTGGCTGTCTGCCCCTTAAACAACTATTTAGAGGGAACGCCCTTTGTCATTCACACGTAACACAATGCCTCTTGTGCATGTCTTCACTCAACAATCAGAGGCCTGGCCCGGCCATCAATGCTGACATTTCAGACATTTCTTAATACAACTATACTATTCAGCATATCCCTGATAAAATGACTACCCTCACTGACACCATTTTCATAATCACAAGGACTGCCATTCCCCTGCAAATTAATTAAGACGAAAGGTTCCTGAGTGCCAAACCTGTAGGACATTCTACTCATCTCTCCTTTGGAAAGACATCACCCCCAATGACCCTTGCCACCCTATCTGACATCAGTACTGGTAGGCCTAACCCATGGATAACTGTCTCATATGTCCACATGTGTTTCAGTTGATCCATGGCCTCTCACATACTTCATGCAATCTACTGCACAGCTAATAAGTTAGAAAATCATATGGCCAGAAATTATTAAAGATGCTAAGGATTGGGTCCATGCCTGTACTTCTTGTAGAACTATAAAAGTGCACTGGTACAGAGATTTCGGTGTGAACACTTTTCACCAATCTCAGCATCGTCTTTCCCACATTAATGTTTATGAAGTTTATATCATACCCACGTCACAAGGACATTATTACCGATTCACAGTCATCGATAACTCCACTCGCTGGGCTGAAGCTGTCCCTATGCCAGACTCAATGTTAGCCTCATGTACGACTGATTTAATTTCTTGATGGATAGCGAAATTCATTATCCTAGAGCATATTAATTCTGAAAGGGGTACCATTTTCACCTCTCAATTTTGGACATCAATAGGGTAGCTACTCAGCATCATTTACATTAAACTATCGCTTACAACCCCACAGCCAATGGATGTCCAGCTGCCCTGACTTCAACTGGCTTCCATAATCTCCCTGGGTCTTTGTTGGACCGAGGACCACTCTTAAGGACACTATGGATGTTTTAGTGGCTGAAATGGTATATAGCAAGCCTTTGTTCATCACTCTGGTATATTTCTGTCCTTTATCTCCCCCGATGATCTCTACTATAGCTCCTATGTCACGTGGGTGTGGGGGTGGGGGAGTCTACCACTACTATCAGACTTACAAGACTCAAACAAAGCATACATACCAGTAGACCTACACACCCCAACACACTTCTTCTTGAGCTAGCAAGCCACCACTTATGCCCATATGAAGGAGCTATTTCTTGTCCTCCATCATACTTCAAGAGCATTCCTCTACTATATTCATGGTAGAGAGGACTGGATCACCGTTTACCGCATATAACCTGAATAACTCCTATAATATGATTCACCAACAGTATGAATCTCTAAGGCTGGGCAACCTCTTTCACATGCATATCTACTTCAAATGTCGAGCCATATAATGCACATGCAGCAAGCAACACAAATACAAATCATGAGAAAATAAATGCTAGAGGATGAAGAATAAATATCGGAAACTGGTGTTGCTTTCAATGAAATAGATTTTAATGAAGAGAACTAGAGTGAAAGTAGTGAAGGTGAATATGACAGCGATTAAACGAGATGAATATAATAAAGCTGTGAATATTCTATCAATTTTGTCTGATATTTTTTTTTTCAATTATCAGGGTGTCAGTATTTGTGGAAAAGGTTCTGTCTGAGAAACCAGAATGTGTACTGAATGTATCATTAACAGAGTATTAATGGACTTCTGAAAGGGGGAAAGTATAGGGTAAAATTTCTGACATTTGTCTTTGAAGTCAAGAGACTGTAATCTTTCAATTACACCAAGTTTCATCTGTTTCTCTCTTTGCAAGATTAACCAAGTATTTGGGACCACCTAAAACCCTTTTGTCTGGGACGATGTAGAAAATAGAACTTCTGGCATGACCATTTCCGGATCCCAGTTCATTCACCTGCCATATTAAAACTGGTTTCATTTATTCCTCTAAATATATGAATAAAAGTCGTCTACAGTCGATAGGGGTTATAATGGCTTCCTGACTAGGGGAATGTATAGGATAAAACTTCTGGTATTGGTGTTTTTGAAGTCAAGAGTCTATAATCTCTCAGTTGTACCAAGTCTCATCCATTTCTCTCTTCGTATGATTAACCATGTATTTTTGGACCCCTTAAAAAACTTCTGTCTGGGGCAACGTATGGGATAAAACCTCTTGGTATGATCGTTTCTGAAATCTAGTCCATACCACAGACCTATTGACATTGGTTTTATCCTTTCCTCGCAATACGTGATTAAAGTGAATTTTAGTGGTTGTTAATAGAAGTCCACGGGCCAAAAAGTACAGGATGTAACCAGCCAAAAGTCCATTTAACTAAAACATACATAAAGTCCTATCAGAACAGATATCCAAAAAATTTTCCTTGCTTCATATGATTAAAGTGGTTGTAGCTACCGTACTATTATTGACAAAAGCCATAGAATTTACACGCACAATTGACACCCTTATGTGGTCCCGTAAGTGTCTATATATACCTGCGTTGTCTCTAAATAAAGTTAGTTTTTCGAAAGCTTGTCCTACATTCATAACTCTTTCAAGTTCGTCACAATACAATCAAGACTTTCCACAGCATATCACTTGTAATTCCATCAACGAACTACACTTTTATTTTTCCATTCCTCATTCTTTAATCTGACGTCTGGGATCCTGAAAGCAACTTTCAGAGTGTTTATATGTTTACAATCAATGCATCATTTCTGGCATCAATTAGATCTGTCTATTTTTATCCATTCCATTCAAAAGATTTTTTAATGAATAATACATCACAAAACTGAAGAATTGAGACTGCATTTCTACTTTTAAATTGTTTATTTTCTTATCAATTTACTTACCATAGGAAATGTTTCATTTCACTCACATATATGCTCTTTATATTAATTAATTTCCTCCATAATTGTCTTCATGTATACAAAACTACTATTATTCATTATAATCCGAAATAATATTTCAAAAAGCCCCTTGTTATTTAGAATATGCCTTCCCTATCATTATGGAAATAGTTTGAAGAGATAGATGCAAGATTATTCCTAATCACTGCCACCCCCCCCCCCCCCCCCCCCCCCGGCATTCCCGCAACCAACCGCAACGAAAAAAGATGTTCCAAAATAAAACAATATACCTTCACAGAATCAATACAACAAATGTCCCCAAAATTATGTTTAGCTATTACTTAGAAAAATCCTGACATTATGTGACATTATAGGAACAGATGGCCATTTAGCGTCATCCCTTTATGATATTAATTTGTTAGTCAATTTTATTCATTATAATAAATTTGCAACCAAGTAATAATAATCAGAAATTAAGAATGCCTTAACCGCGCTTAATTAAAAGTGTCAAATAACTGCTTTGGATTTGAAAGGGTATAATGCCTGAAACCGAAAACTCAGAATAATTTTATTTTCGCTTATGTAGAGAAATATGACAGCTATATATATATATATATATATATATATATATATATATATATATATATATATATATATATATATATATATATATATATATATATATATATATACAGTATATAAATATATATATATATATATATATATATATATATATATATATATATATATAATATATATATATATATATTTGTATTTATATATATGTATATATATATATATATATATATATATATATATATATATATATATATATATGTATATATATATATATATATATATATATATATATATATATATATATATATATATATATATATGTGTGTGTGTGTATATATAAATGCATATATTTATATATATATGTATATATATATATATATATATATATATATATATATATATATATATATATATATATATATATATATATATATATATATATATATATATATATATATCTATATCTATAAATGTATATATTTATATATATATATACATGTATATATATATATATATATATATATATATATATATATATATATATATATATATATATATATATGATAAATTTTGCACATTTTTACGTGTTTTTCATATTCTAATAAGCCATATATATTTTTTGATATATTAATGTCTGGATTCTCTTAACGACCTCGGGATCAGAGCCCCAGGCGAAATCACACAAAGACAAGAGCTTGGCTCCGGCCGGGAATCGAACCCTGGTCGGCAAGCTTATATAGACAGTGACTAACCCATTCGGCCACGAGGAAAGATAAAAGTCAATGACAATTCTACTGTACTTATACCTGTCGAATTCAGGTACTTTGTACTTAGAATTGAAATCAACCCATCTTCACCATCGTAGCTAATTGGTAGTTTGTTACTTGGCATTCAATTAATGATAAATTTTGCACATTTTTACGTGTTTTTCATATTCAAATAAGCCATATATATTTTTTGATATATTAATGTCTGGATTCTCTTAACGACCTCGGGATCAGAGCCCCAGGCGAAATCACACAAAGACAAGAGCTTGGCTCCGGCCGGGAATCGAACCCTGGTCGGCAAGCTTATATAGACAGTGACTATCCCATTCGGCCACGAAGAAAGATAAAAGTCAATGACAATTCTACTGTACTTATACCTGTCGAATTCAGGGTTCGATTCCCGGCCGGAGCCAAGCTCTTGTCTTTGTGTGATTTCGCCTGGGGCTCTGATCCCGAGGTCGTTAACCCTGGATAGGTACGGTGGGTCGTTTGCGACCCCGAGCGTCAAAAAAAAACAGGTTTTTCTCACGTGACTCACCCCTGTGACTGAATTTGTGGGTGATCGACCTGCAGGAGGTGTCTCCCCTACACGCTCTAGTAGTGTCCAGATGTGCATTGCTGTAGCTGTACTCCTTCCCCGATTTCTGAGACGCGTCGGGGTCGTTCGCGTCCGAGTTTACCCTTCTGAGGTAGTTTGCATAATTATCAAAGTTATTACGTATTATGAAATTGTCGTAGAATGGTACAACTTGTATAGGTTATCAGTTGTGGAAAGTCT
>NC_090739.1:91916360-91918860 GCF_036898095.1 Palaemon carinicauda | reverse complement strand
AGGACCTACAGAATATTGGTATATTCATGTATACAACAACATCACTACATCTATATAGTGTGACGGTGCCGAGTGAGGGTTGTGAACTCAAAGGCAGGATGCAATCAATTGAGTTGTTTATTAAAGAACACTCTTCTTTATATACAAAACCTCAAGGAAACAGGACATAACCTGTTCGAGAGACAGACAATGTTACAGAGCAAAACGGAGACATGATCATTCAGGTTCTTTTTAGTGCGAAGGAAGAGCGCAGATACAAGCATAATATATACAAAATAATTATGTACAATTGTGTGACACACGGTTGGTACATGGCTCCCCCCCTAAAAATGACATACTGTACATGTTAAATAGGGAGCCCTGATCTAGAGAGGCGAACTGTAGGCGGGTCATCTGGCAGAAGATAAGCAGGTTTTAGACGATCAATGGAGACCCAGTCTTCTTTGCCCCGAATGTTTAGTAGGAATGCTTTCGGACTGCGTCGGATCACAAGGAAAGGGCCCGTGTAAGGGGGCGTTAGTGGTGGCTTGCTAGTGTCGTTGCGTAGGAAGACGTGCGTTGCAGAGTGTAAGTCCGTTGGTATATGATGCTTCGCTGGGGGCTTGTAAGTCTGGCGGCACGGAGTAAATTTTCCCACGACGTGACGTATGCGCTGGAGATCGTCGGAGGAGGTTGTAGAAGGAAAAAATTCGGCAGGGACGACCAACGGGTCGCCATACACCATTTCAGCTGCCTAGACGTCGAGGGCGTCTTTAGGAGTGGTCCTTAGTCCCAGGAGAACCCAGGGAAGCTGAGTAAACCAGTTGCAATCCTTGCAGCGGGACATCAAAGCTGCTTTGAGGGTGCGATGAAAACGTTCAACCATTCCATTGGCAGCGGGGTTGTAGGCCGTTGTCTGATGTAGGGTGATGCCCAGGAGATTCGCTAATGAGAGGTGAAAGTGGTTCCCCTGTCAGAAGTAATATGCTCAGGGATACCGAATCTTGAAATCCATCCAGAGAGTAAGGCAGATGTACATGAGGCGGACGTTGCAGTTTCCATGGGAATGGCTTCAGGCCAACGAGTGGAGCGGTCGATGATGGTAAACCGGTAACGATGTCCTTGTGATGTGGGTAGGGGGCCTACAACGTCGACGTGAATGTGTGCGAAACGACGCTGAGGTTGAGGAAAGGTGCCCACTCCTGAAATTTGGCAAGAAGTACAGGCATGGACCCAATCCTTAGCATCCTTAGAAATGCCATGCCAAATGAACTTTGCCTTCAGCAGCTGTGCAGTAGAACGGCACGAGGGATGTGAAAGGCCGTGAATGAAATCAAACACCTGTCGGCGCATGGGAGCAGGAATCCAAGGTCGCGGTCTACCAGTACTGACGTCAGAGAGGAGGGTGGTGTTGGAGTCTTCGAGGGGAAAATCTTCCCAACGGAGGGACGTGCAGGATGTCCTACATGCTTGATACTCTGGATCTTGTCATTGGGCTTCAGCCAGGGCGTTGTAATCCAATCCCAGTTGAACGGCAGCCAACGTGTTTCTTGACAGGGCATCGGCAACGGGATTCATTTTCCCAGGGACGTATTGGAGGATGCAATTGTATTCAGGCACGGCGGAGAGATGTCGGCGTTGACGGGCGGACCAGGCGTCAGACTGTCGAGTGAAGGCGTGCACCAGAGGCATGTGGTCTGTGCGAATGACGAAGGGCGTACCTTCTAAGAAATGGCGAAAGTGACGGACAGCCAAGTGCACCGCCAGCAATTCTCGATCGAAGGTAGAATAACCTGATTCTGCCTTGGACAGTTTTCTGCACCAATAGCGACGTCACTGGCATCAGTGGAGAGAAGGAGAGGGGCGTGTGGGATAGGAAAAGTGAGAGCCGCAGCGGTTGATAGGGCATTCTTTGCATTGAAGAAGGCTGCTTCTTGAAGGGGACCCCACTTCAGGTCCTTTGGCTTGCCATTGAGGGAGGCGTAGAGGGGAGCAAGAGTGGCGGCAATGGCTGGCAGAAAACGGTGATAATAGTTGATCATGCCCCAGAATTCCTGCAGAGCTTTAACGGTCGAGGGCGCGGGGAAGTTCTGAACGGCTGCTACCTTCTCAGGGAGGGGATGGACTCCTTCATGAGTGATACGGTGCCCTAAGAACGACACTTCGTTGGCGTCAAAGGTACACTTGTCGTACCGGACTACAAGGCCGTTTTGATGCAGGCGGTCGAGCACGATGCGCAGGTGACGGAGGTGTTCCTCTTTTGAGGAGGAGAACACAAGTATGTCGTCCACATAACATACACAGATAGGGAGGTCCCCTAAGATGCCATCCATGAGACGTTGAAACGTTGCCCCAGCATTACGAAGGCCAAAACAGGAGTAATTGAAGGTGTATGTACCAAACGGAGTGGTGATGGCGGTCTTGGGGATGTCTTCTGGGTTCATAGGCACCTGATAATACCCCTTCAGGAGGTCGAGCATAGAGAAAACCTTCGCTTTTTGCAGGTAGGAGGTCACGTCGG
>NC_090739.1:91908860-91911360 GCF_036898095.1 Palaemon carinicauda | reverse complement strand
ATGGGAGAGTAAATAATCATTGATTGTAATATTTGTTTACGTTCTATGAAGACCCCAATCTTTACTTTCAGTAAACAACAAAGGTTATCCACTCCTCCTCCACCCCTCTCAAGAAAAAAACAAAAATTGTAGGAAAGCTGTGAGGCAGGGGAGAATATTATATGGCCAAAGGTTGATTCTGTTGTCTAAAGATTAAACAAGAAAATAAGTAGAAAATAAATCACCATAACAACAAAAGGTAATATTAGGACCATAAATCATCCGGGGCCCATAAGGCAGACTCTCGTTAATCTCGACTTGCTCTCACGGAATACACAAAAACCAAACATATGCATAATGGCTATTCAGATAATCATCTCACGAGATGACCTCACGCAATCAGCAGTTCCAAGAATCCTTTTCCTTGGCTGTCACCACAAAATGGCACCTACAATAATAAACAATTGATAAACAATGTTTACGTAATTAAGCAAAGATGCGTTTATTTTATTATATACCTTTCGGATTAACATTGTGTCATTTAAGTACTTTGACTCCTAATTCTTCTCTTAGCTTACAAATGCAAAAATATTTTTTTTACTGTTATACGATTCTATATTTATCTATCTCTGTTACAATGCATCATTCATAAGTGTGGTTTCTCTTTCTTAATCTATTATCTATCATAGGTAACTACATAGATACATGTTGTACATATATACTGTACATGCATTACACATGTCAATATATAATCTTATTTTAGTAGACTAAATTCCAAACAATAAAACTCTCTAATGTATTCAATTATTATTATTATTATTATTATTATTATTATTATTATTATTATTATTATTATTATTATTATTATTATTATTATTATTATTATTATTACTTTCTAAGCTTCAACTCTAGTTGGAAAAGCACAATTCTATAAGCCTCAGGGCTCCAACATGGAAAATAGCTCAGTGGGGAGAAGAAATAAAAAAATGAACTATAAGAGAAGTTTAACAATACTAACAATATTGAAATAAATCTTTCATATATAAACTATAAAACTTCAAAATAACTAGAGGAAGAGAACTCTACCCGAAGACAGTGAAAGACCATGGTACAGAGGATATGGCACTACCCATGATTAGAAAACAGTGGTTTGATTTTGGAGTCTCCTTCTCCTAGAATAGCTGCATAAAATGGCTGAAGTCTCTCTTTTACGCTTACCAAGAAGAAAGTGCACACTGAACAGTTACAGTCCAGTAGTTAACTCTTTGGGTGAAGAAGAATTGTTTGGCAATCTCAGTATTGTCAGGTGCATGAGGACAAAGGAGGATCTGTAAAGAATGGGCCAGACCATTCTGTGTATGCGTAGGCAAACGGAATGTGAATTGTAACCTGAGAGAAGAATCCAATGTAGTATTGTCTGGCCAAGTCAAAGGACTACATAACTCTGTAATGGTAGTATCTCACTTAAACAGGAAACACAGTGTTTTGGTGTTTACCATATAATGACTACTGGATAAAATTATACTTCCGGGTAGGGCAATGACCATTGTACTGTAGCGTTACGTGTACTATATTGAAGCCTTACCATGTCCAGTACGCAGATGAAAAGAATTGATTGGTACTCTCAGTGTTGTCAGGTATATGAGGACAGGGGGGAACATGTAAAGAATAAGCCAGACTACTCGGTGTACACAGTATGTAACCAAATGGTTAAATAAGCTGTAACCAGAGAGAGGAATCCAATGTCAGATCTGTCTGCCCAGTCAAAAGACCCAATAACTACCCAGCGGAGTAACTCAACGGGTGGCTGGTGCCCTCGCTAACCTAGTATCTATGAAGATTCTTCAAGTTTGATATGCATAATAGAAATTTTCTTCTGTCAATGAAATGCAAAAATGCGATGTGAGAGGTCTTAAACATACTTACTGTATTATCACAGAATAGATACTGTGTATTAAAAAATATATATATACCTCTTCTATAATAAGGAAAAATTTTTATTTTTTGTTTATGAAACAACAGAAATTCCAATTCATGAGTTAGTGTCTGCTTATATTAACATATATAAAGTTAATGACTAAAATGATAAAGCTAAAAACATAGAATACGCAAAGATTGATAACAATATACTAGTGTAACCACAGGTAAGGACTCAGAATACCAAGACGTGAGACTTGAAACAGAACCTACGGCAAAAACTGGTTGAAAAGTAAGTTACATTATCTCGAAAATAATAATAATAATAATAATAATAATAATAATAATAATAATAATAATAATAATAATAATAATAATAATAATAAAGTCCATAACACGCATAATTCTATAAAAAGAACATTACAAAACACTATTATATATAAGAGGTAGCCCATCCCATCCCATAACCTTAATCAGACAATCAGAAATAAAGATATTTGTCCTCATCTACTCTCCATTAACGATAGTCCTTTGCTAATAATCGTTTCCAATAATGATCATTATAAATCAAAGAACGGGAACTTTCATTCTATGTATGTAAAAT
>NC_090739.1:91896360-91903860 GCF_036898095.1 Palaemon carinicauda | reverse complement strand
CCAAACTACAACCCTAGTTGGAAAAGCAAGATGCTATAAGCCCATGGGCTCCAAAAGGGAAAAATAGCCCGGTGAGGAAAGGAAATAAGGAAATGAATAAATGAAGAGAATAGATATGTCATAAATAAACTATAAAAAGACTCATGTCCGCCTGGTCAACAAAAAAGCATTTGCTCCAACTTTGAACTTTTGAAGTTCTACTGATTCAACTACCCAATTAGGAAGATCATTCCACAACTTGGTAACAACTAGAATAAAACTTCTAGAGTACTGCGTAGTATTGAGCCTCATGATGGAAAAGGCCTGGATATTAGAATTAACTGCCTGCCTAGTATTACGAGCAGGATAGATTTGTCCAGGGAGATCTGAATGTAAAGGATGGTCAGAGTTATGAAAAATCTTATGCAACATGCATAATGAACTAATTGAACGACGGTGCCAAAGATTAATATCTAGATCAGGAATAAAAAATTGAATAGACCGTAAGTTTCTGTCCAACAAATTAAGATGAGAATCAGCAGCCGAAGACCAGACAGGAGAACAATACTCAAAACAAGGTAGAATGAAAGAATTAAAACACTTCTTCAGAATAGATTGATCACCGAAAATCTTGAAAGACTTTCTCAATAAGCCTACTTTTTGTGCAATTGAAGAAGACACAGACCTTATATGTTTCTCAAAAGTAAATTTGCTGTCGAGAATCACACCTAAAATTTTGAAAGAGTCATACAAATTTAATGAAACATTATCAATACTGAGATCCGGCTGTTGAGGAGCCACCATCCTTGACCTACTTACAATCATACTTTGAGTTTTGTTAGGATTCAACTTCATACCCCATAATTTGCACCATGCACTAATTCTAGCTAAATCTCTATTAAGGGATTCACCAACCCCAGATCTACATTCAGGAGATGGAATTGATGCAAAGAGAGTAGCATCATCTGCATATGCAACAAGCTTGTTTTCTAGGCCAAACCACATGTCATGTGTATATAGTATGAAAAGTAATGGGCCAAGAACACTACCCTGTTGAACACCGGATATCACATTCCTATAATCACTATAGTGCCCATCAACAACAACTCTTTGAGATCTATTACTTAGAAAATCAAACTTAATGCTAAGAAACGACCCACCCACTCCCAACTGTTTCAGTTTGATAAGAAGGGCCTCATGATTAACACGGCCAAAGGCAGCACTAAAATCAAGGCCAATCATACGAACTTCCCGACCACAATCAAGGGATTTCTGTACAGCATTGGAGATTGTAAGAAGGGTATTACATGCTCCAAGGCCTTATCGAAAACCAAATTGCAAACTAGGGAGTATATGATTACCTTCAGCAAACATATTAAGACGTTTTGCCAGAAGACGTTCAAAAACTTTAGATAATATGGGAGTTATGGAAATTGGGCGGTAATCAGTGGGACTTGAGCTACCACAAACACATTTACATAGAGGAGTAACATTACCAATTCTCGAACAAGTGCTAAAAGCTCCTCTTCTTGCTAACTTGCGCAAAATAACAGATAACTTTGGAGCTAAGAAATCTGCTGTCTTTATAAAAAACAAGGGAAAAATACCATTTGGATCTACACCTCCATATGCATCAAGGTCCACAAACAGAGCTTTAAGATCACGAGATCGAAAAGCTAAACTAGTTAGTTTAGCCTCAGGAAAACAGGAATGAGGAAGTTCAAGTTTTTCATTACTCTGTTTACTGTCAAAAACATCAGCCAAAAGGGTTGCCTTTTCCTTTGGACAGTGAGTGACTGAGCCATCTGGTTTAAGTAAAGGAGGAACTGTTGCATCTACACCAAAGAGTGCAGATTTAAGGGTAGACCACCATTTATGTTCCTGAGTTGTACCAGAAAGATTTTCTTTTATGGTTAAATTGTATTCCTTTTCAGTTGAGGCATAAACTCTCTGAGCAAAAGCTCGAAGCTGAGTATACTTCTTCCAGGTCAAATCTGATCTGTTACCCTTCCAAAGGTGATAGGCCTCCTGCTTCGCCAAATAAGCACGTCTACAATCATCATTGAACCACGGTTTGTCCTTCACTCGGTACCTTAGCACACGAGAAGGGATACGCCTATCAATTATGTTGACTAGATTCTCATTCAAAGGGACAACAGGATCTACACTATTATATAATTGTTACTAATTCAAGCACAAAAGATCATGCAAAATCCCTTTCCAGTCTTCTTGGGATTTCATATAAATTTTAGAAGAATATGATATATCAGGGACAGGCTGCTCAGTCTTCACTAATAATGAACCCAAGGCATGATCAGATGTCCCGACTGGAGAACCAACCTTACTTGTTATAACGCCAGGGGAGTCAGTGTATACGAGGTCTAAACAATTACCAGACCGGTGAGTAGCTTCTTTTATGATTTGTTCACAGCCTGATTCAGAGGCAAAGTCTAAAGCTCTTGAGCCATGGCGATCGGTAGGAGAGATAGAACTTAACCACTCCCTATGGTGAGCATTAAAATCACCAACAAAGACAAAAGAAGCCTTTCTATCATCTTCTTGTATCTTACCCATAATGGTAAGAAGACAATCAAAGATAGAATCATCCATGTTTGGATTCCGGTAGATCGAACACAAAGAAAAGTTGTTATGCCTGCCACAAACTTTTATTACCTGAATCTCATGACATCCAAATTGATAGCAGGACTTATGAGAAGCAGGGTACTCGGTCCTAATATACACCGCCATTTCCCTGGCCCTAGGGATGGCACCACGTTTCAGCATTATTGGCTTCTTAAAACCAGTTATAAGGAGCTCAGATGAGTGCCTCATATTAGAAACCAAAGTTTCTGAGCACAAAAGAATATCATACTGTGATATTTGCATGAAAAACACCAGTATTGCAATATAGAAGACGACATTGATGAAATCTAGGACGTACTGGTCCCGGATTTCGCTCAATATATATATATATATATATATATATATATATATATATATATATATATATATATATATATATATATATATATATATATATATATATATTTATATATATATATATATATATATATATATATATATATATATATATATATATATATATATATATATATATATATCCATCAGGTAGCTTTTTTTTCGTTCACATTTCCCATTACCATTTAGGAGACGATGTAACTTAATCATGTCTGAGGCTGCTTCGCGGATCTTTTTCTTATAGTATTCACTTGTTTTCCTTCTTAGTAGGTAGCTGTATTGACACAGCGTTTTGTATTCTACTCATGTACTTTCAGTTTTAAACCAATTCCATTTCCTTACTTTACGTGTTTTTTTTTCATTCTTTTTCACTAAAGTCTCTCCATCAAACAAAGGAAATTAGTCTTTAACAGTTATAGTCTTTTCCATCAGAGGCCACATGATATCATATTTACTTTTACTCACTCTTTTATAAGTGGTCGTAAAAATGTGATTTATGTCTAAAGTCTATTTTCTTTACTACTGCACGTTTCTGTAGAGGTAGACTAAACATAATAAGTTTGTGCACTGGGGAGATAGTACATTTCTCTTCAACACTTATATCAGATACAATGTTATTCATTCCATCACTCAAAACTAGGTCCAACGTATGGCCAGTTAAAGTAGTTGTACATTCGAAGTTATTCACTGGTTGATATGAATCTAATGACTCACTAAATGCCAAAGCATCAAGATTTGATGCATCATACATCCAAAAATTCAAGTCTCTACAAACAACTAATTAATTATTCTTCATGATAGTCATCTCAATGAGTGCACTGAATTCTTCAAAGAAGATACTATTACTTGTTCTCGGAGGTTTATAGACTGTTTCAAAGGATTTTTTTTTGTTAAGTTTATTTCTATATATTCAAAGCTAGTTATACTAGTTCTCTTTAACATTTTGAGATATGAGTAACCTTTATGAATAAAGAGTCCGACACCCCCAATGTGAAAGAAGGTATGTGTGTGCTTGTGTGTGTGTGTGTGGTGGGGGTGGGGGGTGGGGGGGTGTTCAGAGGCCATTTCAGTGATCTTAGTCTTAACAAAGTTCTTGAACCATATTTCAGATAATGCCAGTATGTGCAAGTATCTCTCTTTTATCAATTCTCGAACTTGGATAGTTTTATTAACAACATATTGTATATATACATAGCCACAGTTTATGACATTCTTTCTATCCATAATCAGTATTTTCTGCCAGTCATTTCGATTTCAACTCAAAAGCTTTGCAATTTCTTGAGTTTAATATATGGTCATTTAGTTTGTTTACCTTTTCCAGTTAATACACTTTGGCTTTTGCTAGTTACATTCCTTGGTGGAATGTTTTTCTGAACATTTCCTGCAGTGTTTATCATCATTCTTAGACTTGCAATCCTTTTCAAGATGTCCATACCTCTGACAGTGGTGGCAGGTGATCACGTGGTATGTATCACGTATGTCATAGGTACCCCAACGCAACACAACTTGGTCACCAATATCGTGAATAGCCTTTTGAACTTCAAGATCACATTTCACTACATAGTGGGTAGTCCCACCTGTAGCATTTTTCTTCAGTATCACGCTTATCTTTTCTTCCACGTTTTGGATTGGGTCCAGGTAATGATTTCTTTGAATCAGGGCATTTACTAGTTCATGTGCAAGTTTGTGAACATTGCATATCACTATTTTTGGTTTTAATTTTCTAATTTTTCCCGTTTCAGCGTCGGCAATCAATATCTGAATTTTGTCTGCAGCCTCTTCTCTGATCATTTTGTTAATAAAGTTTACAATAACATTTCCATTTGAAGTTGACCTCGTAATAATTATTGGAATGTCCGTAAGTACCTGTTCGACCTCGTGTTTTCTTTCAGTAACTTCAGTTTTTTATTTGTGAATTTAATTAACAAAAATTTCTTTTTTCAGCGTATGTAATTTTCTCTTATTTTGGGTCCATCAATGTTTGAAGTGTTGCCTTATTTTTAATCCATATTCATAGAAAGATTATCAACTTTCTTAGTGAGATTTTTTGTCTGGATAGAATATGCTGCGTGCGTGCTAAGGTCCACAAATTTGTTTTCCAATTCGGCAATTCTCGCTTATTGTTCGCTCAGAGCCTCTTCTCTCATACTCTTGACTGTGGTCAGGAAGTTCGTATGATTGGCCTTGATTTTAGTGCTGCCTTTGACCGTGTTAATCATGAGATCCTTGTTTTCAAACTTAAACAGTTGGGAGTAGGGGGTCGTTTCTTAGCATTATTATTGATTTTTTAAGTAATAGATCTCAAATTGTTGTTGTTGATGGGCACCATAGTGAGTATAGGCATGTGATATCCGGTGTTCCACAGGGTAGTGTTCTTGGCCCATTACTTTTCATACTATATACACATGACATGTGGTTTGGCCTAGAAAGCAAGCATGTTGCATATGCAGATGATGCTACTCTCTTTGCATCAATTCCATCCCCTGAATGTAGATCTGGGGTTGGTGAATCCCTTGATAGAGATTTAGCTAAAATGAGTGCATTGTGCAAATTATGGTGTATGAAGTTGAATCCTAATAAAACTCAAAGTATGATTGTAAGTAGGTCTAGGACGGTGGCTCCTCAACATCCGGATCTCAGTATTGATGATGTTTCTTTAAATTTGTATGACTCTTTCAAAATTTTAGGTGTGATTCTCGACGGCAAATTTACTTTTGAAAAACACATTAGGTCTGTGTCTTCTTTAGTTGCACAAAAAATTGGCTTATTGAGAAAGTCTTACAAGATTTTCGGTGATCAATCTATTCTTAAGAAGTGTTTTAATTCTTTCATTCTACCTTGTTTTGGGTATTGTTCTCCTGTCTGATGTTCAGCTGCAGATTCTCATCTCAATTTGTTGGACAGAAACTTACGGTCTATTCAATTTCTTATTCTTGACCTAGATATCAATCTTTAACACCGTCGTTCAATCAGTTCATTATGCATGTTGCATAAGATTTTTCATAACTCTGACCATCCTTTACATTCAGATCTCCCTGGCCAAATCTTTCCTGTTCGCAATACTAGGCAGGCAGTTAAATCTAATAGCCATGCTAATAATAATGATAATAAAAATAATAATACTCAGTTCTTCCTAATTGGCTGTTCTGGGTTCTTCTACGCAGTGTGAGCCTAACCAATTTAGGTTTCTTTTTTCATTGGCAGTGATGATAGAGTCTATAGCAATCTCATCCTATCCATTTTTCCTGTCTCCCTCCGTCGTTTCACATATGAGGCTGTCCAAGATAGGGGCAGACATAGTATACTGTTACTTCTCACTTTGGTCTCTCTATAAGATTAACTAATATATCATCAACGATATTCTTAGCGAGAAACAGTAGCTAAAACACGAATCGGGGCACACTCACTTATTTTGGCGCCCAAACAGGGACTGTTGAGGTGAGAAAGGAACTGGACTGTTGGAAATGGGCAGAATTAGGATTTAGAATTATTTAGGATATATGAAAAGGAAGGAGCAAAATGTTAATAAGGGGGGAATTACGGGTAAGTGGGGAAAGGGAGGGGGAGTTGTCAGTACAGAAAGAGAAGTTATCTGTAGAGTTGAGCTCTGAAAAAGAGGAGATGATAAAGGAACTGAAAGTGCTGAAGGGAACTGTAGAAAGAGTGGAAGAGATTAAAGAACAAATGGAACCTATGATGGGACTAGTAACTGAGAATGTATGTGATGGTGCAGCTGGAGGAGTGGCCTCTGCTTCGGGTAAAGGGTTGATAGTTGAAGATAAGGCTAGGGAAAGTGCTAATGGTGAATTCAGTGATAGTGATAGTGAAGGTAAAGGGATTAGATATAGTCAGGAAGACCAGAAAGGTGGTACGAAAAGTGAAGGTAAAGGGATTAGGCATAGTCAGGATGAACAGAAAGGTGGAAGGAAGAGTGAAGGTAAAGGAATTAGGTATAGTCAGGATGAAGAGAAAGGTAGTACGAAGGGTGAAGGTAAAGAGTTTAGGCATAGTCAGGATGAACAGAAAGGTGGTACAAAGAGTGAAGGTAAAGGGATTAGGTATAGTCAGGATGAACAGAAAGGTGGGACGAAGAGTGAAGGTAAAGGGATTAGGTATAGTCAGGATGAACAGAAACGTGGTATGAAGAGTGAAGGTAAAGGGATTAGATATAGTCAGGATAAACAGAAATGTGGTACAAAGAGTGAAGGTAAAGGGAACAGGCATAGTCAGGATGAACAGAAAGGTGGTAAGAAAAATGAGAAGAAAGGTAAAAGTAATGTGAAGAATTAAACGAAAAAAGGTCAAGATGAGAGTGAGGATAATCATAAATGGGTGAGAATGGGAAGTAAGAAAAGGGTGGGGAGGGAAAGATTAAGAATAGGAATTTGAGTGTAGAATTAGACTCTTTGTATTCAAAGAGGAAGAAGGTAAAAAAAAAGGGATTGGGCAGTGAAGATACCAGGTAGTTATGGGAATGAAGTTGAGAAAGTATGTAAGACAGTGTTTATGAGAGAGGTACCTCCGTGTGAAAGATTTAATGAA
>NC_090739.1:91875353-91880353 GCF_036898095.1 Palaemon carinicauda | reverse complement strand
TCACTCTTCGTCCCACCTTTCTGTTCATCCTGACTATACCTAATCCCTTTACCTTCACTCTTCGTACCACCTTTCTGTTCAACCTGACTATGCCTAATCTCTTTACCTTCACTCTTCGTACCACCTTTCTGTTCAACCTGACTATGCCTAATCTCTTTACCTTCACCCTTCGTACTACCTTTCTGTTCATCCCGACTATACCTAATCCCTTTACCTTCACTCTTCGTACCACCTTTCTGTTCAACCTGACTATGCCCAATCTCTTTACCTTCACTCTTCGTACCACCTTTCTGTTCAACCTGACTATGCCTAATCTCTTTACCTTCACCCTTCGTACTACCTTTCTGTTCATCCCGACTATACCTAATCCCTTTACCTTCACTCTTCCTTCCACCTTTCTGTTCATCCTGAGTAGGCCTAATCCCTTTACCTTCACTCTTCGTACCACCTTTGTGGTCTTCCTGGCTATATCTAATCCCTTTACCTTCACTATCACTATCACTGCGTTCACCATTAGCACTTTCCCTAGCCTTATCTTCAACTATCAACCCTTTACCCGAAGCAGAGGCCACTCCCACGAAACTGTACCTTCACATACATGCTCAGTTACTAGTCCCATCATAGCTTCCATTTGTTCCTTAATCTCTTCCACTCTTTCTACAGTTCCATTCAGCACTTTCAGTTCCTTCATCATCTCTCTTTTTCACAGCTCAACTCTACAGATAACTTCTCTTTCTGTACTGATAACTTCCTCTTCCTTTCCCCACTTACCCGTAATTCCCCCCTTATTAACTTTTTTGCTCCTTCCTTTTCATATATCCTAAATAATTCTAAATCCTAAGTCTGCCCCTTTCAACAGTCCAGTTCCTTTCTCATCTCAGCAGTACCTGTTTGGGCGCCAAAATAAGTGAGTGAGTGCCCCGAGTCGTGTTTAGCTACTGTTTCTCGCTAAGAATATCATTGATAATATATTAGTTAATCTTATGGAGACACCAAAGTGAGAAGTAACAGTATACTATGTCTGCCCCTATCTTGGACAGCCTCATATGTGAAACGACGGAGGGAGACAGAAAAAATGAATAGGATGAGATTGCTATAGATTCTATCATCACTGCTAATGAAATAAGAAACGTAAATTGGTTAGGCTCACACTGCGTAGAAGAACCCAGAACAGCAATTTATATATATATATATATATATATATATTATATATATATATATATATATATATATATATATATATATATATTATCAAAGTTGAAGGAAGAACTGAGTATTATTATTATTATTCTTATTATTATTATTACAATTATTATTATTAGTAGCCAAGCTACAACCCTAGTTGGAAAAGCAAGATGCTATAAGCCCAAGGGCTCCAATAGGAAAAATAACCCAGTGAGAAAAGGAAATAAGGAAATAAATAAATGATGAGAATAAATTAACAATAAATCATTCTAAAAACAGCAACAACGTCAAAACAGATATGTCCTATATAAACTATTAACAGCGTCAAAAACAGATATGTCATATATAAACTATAAAAAAGACTCGTGTCAGCCTGGTCAACATAAAAACATATGCTCCAACTTAGTACTTTTGAAGTTCTACTGATTCAAGTACCTGATTAGGAAGATCATTCCACAACTTGGTAACAGCTGGAACAAAACTTCTAGAATAGTGTGTAGTATTGAGCCTCATGATGGAGAAGGCTTAGCTATTAGATTTAACTGCCTGCCTAGTATTGCGAACAGGAAATAATTGTCCAGGGAGATCTGAATGTAAAGGATGGTCAGAGTTATGAAAAATCTTATGCAACATGCATAATGAACCAATTGAACGACGGTGCTAAAGATTGATATCTAGATCAAGAATAAGAAATTTGATAGACCGTAAGTTTCTGTCCAACAAATTGAGATGAGAATCAGCAGCTGAACACCAGGCAGGAGAACAATACTCGAAACAAGGTAGAATGAAAGAATTAAAACACTTCTTCAGAATAGATTGATCACCGAAAATCTTGTAAGACTTTCTCAATAAGCCAATTTTTTTGTGCAACTAAAGACACAGACCTAATGTGTTTCTCAAAAAGTAAATTTGCTGTCGAGAATCACACCTAAAATTTTAAGAGTCATACAAATTTAAAGAAACATTATCAATACTGTGATCCGGATGTTGAGGAGCCACCGTCCTTGACCTACCTACAGTCATACTTTGAGTTTTATTAGGATTCAACTTCATACCCCATAATTTGCACCATGCACTTATTTTAGCTAAATCTCTACTAAGGGATTCACCAACCCCAGATCTACATTCAGGGATGGAATTGATGCAAATAGAGTAGCATCATCTGCATATGCAACAAGCTTGTTTTCTAGGCCAAACCACGTGTCATGTGTATATAGTATGAAAAGTAATGGGCCAAGAACACTACCCTGTGGAACACCGGATATCACATACCTATACTCACTATGGTGCCCATCAACAACAACTCTTTGAGATCTATTACTTAAAAAATCAATAATATGCTAAGAAACGACCGACCCACTCCCAACTGTTTAAGTTTGAAAATAAGGGCCTTATGATTAACACTGTCAAAGGCAGCACTAAAATCAAGGCTAATCATACGAACTTCCTGACCACAGTCAAGAGTATGAGAGAAGAGGCTCTGAGCGAACAATAAGCGAGAATTGCCGAATTGGAAAACAAATTTGTGGACCTTAGCACGCACGCAGCATATTCTATCCAGACAAAAAATCTCACTGATAAAGTTGATAATCTTTCTATGAATATGGATTAAAAATAAGGCAACACTTCAAACATTGATGGACCCAAAATAAGAGAAAATTACATACGCTGAGAAAAAAAAATTGTTGTTAATCAAATTCACAAATACAAAACTGAAGTAACTGAAAGAAAACACGAGGTCGAACAGGTACTTAAGGGACATCCCAATAATCAATACGAGGTCAATTTCAAATGGAAATGTTATTGTAAACTTTGTTAACAAAATGATCAGAGAAGAGGCTGCAGACAAAATTCAGACATTAGTTGCTGACGCTGAAACGGGAAAAATTAGAAAATTAAAACCAAAAATAGTGACAGGCAATGTTTGTAAACTTGCAGACGAACTAGTAAATGCCCTGATTCAAAGAAATCATTACCTTGACCCAATCCAAAACGTGGAAGAAAAGATAAGCGTGGTACTGAAGAAAAATGCTACAGATGGGACTACCCACTATGTATTGAAATGTGATCCTGAAGTTCAAAAGGCTATTCACGATAATGGTGACCAAGTTGTGTTGCGTTGGGGTACCTATGACATACGTGATACATACCACGTGATCACCTGCCACCACTGTCAGAGGTATGGACATCTTGAAAAGGATTGCAAGTTTAAGAATGATGATAAACACCGCAGGAAATGTTCAGAAAAACATTCCACCAAGGAATGTAACTTGCAAAAGCCAAAGTGTATTAACTGCAAAAGGTAAACAAACTAAATGACCATACATTAAACTCAAGAAATTGCAAAGCTTTTGAGTTGAAATCGAAAAGACTAGCAGAAAATACTGATTATGGATACAAAGAATGTCTATAAACCTCCGAGAACAAGTAATAGTATCTTCTTTGAAGAATTCAGTGCACTCATTGAGATGACTATCATGGAGAATAATTAATTAGTTGTTGTAGAGACTTGAATTTTTGGATGGATGATGCATCAAATCTTGATGCTTTGGCATTTAGTGAGTCATTAGATTCATATCAACCAGTGAATAACTTCGAATGTACAACTACTTTAACTGGGCATACGTTGGACCTAGTTTTGAGTGAGAGAATGAATAACATTGTATCTGATATAAGTGTTGAAGAGAAATGTACTATCTCCCCAGTGCACAAACTTATTACGTTTAGTCTACCTCTACAGAAACGTGCAGTAGTAAAGCAAATAGACTTTAGACATAAATCAAATTTTTTACAACCACTTATAAAAGAGTGAGTAAAAGTAAATATGATACCATGTGCCCTCTGATGGAAAAGACTATAACTGTTAAAGTAATTTCCTTGTTTGATGGAGAGACTTTAGTGAAAAAGAATAGAAAAAGACGTAAAGAAAGAAAATGTAATTGGTTTAAAACTGAAAGTACATGAGTAGAATACAAAACGCTGTGTCAATACAACTACCTACTAAGAAGAAAAACAAGAGAATACTATAAGAGAAAGTTCCGCGAAGCAGCCTCAGACATGATTAAGTTACATCGTCTCCTAAATGGTAATGGGAAATGTGAACGAAAAAAAAAAGCTACCTGATGGATACAGTGACCAGAAACTAGCAAATCAATTTCTAGTATCTTTTTTTTTTTTTAAACAAAATTGATGATATAACCAGGTCATTTGTAAATATTCAACATCAGATTAATGATACACCGCTGCACAGATAAAATTAATGAGATTTAACACCATAACACATAACGACATCACCAGGATTATCAAGAGAGCAAAGAAAATAAACTGTGCGATCGATCCTGTGCCAATATCTGAAGTAATTGGAGAGAGAAACTGTGCTAGTATAGCCAAAATAATTATGAGAGTACCAAATGCAAGCATTGATGAATATAGGTTTCCCAAATCTAAGAAAATGGCTATAGTCACACCGGTTCTGAAAAGTGCTCTGGATTACAAGGAATTAAGCTCATATAGACCGATTTCGAATCTAACTTTTGTTTCAAAACTGCTAGAATACCTAGTTCTTTAACAACTACTCAGTCACTTAGAAGTCATAGAATAATCAATCTGCTTACAGAAAGCTGTACTCTAAGGAAACAGCGTTGAAGATCAAATTTTTGAATACCGAAAAGACTACTTGGTTGATAGAAATTACTGCGTACAAATTGGAAACTCTTATTCATCATATGAACCTTTAAACAGAGAGGTACTACAGGAGAGTGTACTTAGCCCAATCTTATTCTGCATCTATAATATCGATCTATCGAAAATACGAC
>NC_090739.1:91862853-91865353 GCF_036898095.1 Palaemon carinicauda | reverse complement strand
GTCAGAGAACAAATTAGCCTAAGCCCACGAAAGGTCTCAACCTTTAACTACGGTTCATAAGACGCCGGACAATTTTCTTCAGCCCAAATTTTGTAAAAAATTAATCCTATAAGCCGTCAAATGTGGTATCTTATATACATAGAATGAAAGTTCCTGTTCTTTGATTTATAGTGATCATTATCGGAAACGATTACCAGCAAAGGACTATCGTTAATGGAGAGTAGATGAGGACAAAGATCTTTATTTCTGATTTTCTGATTAAGGTTATGGGATGGAATGGGCTACCTTATATATACTACTGCTTTGTAATGTTCTTTTTATAGAATGATGCGTGTTATGGACTTTATTATTATTATTATTATTATTATTATTATTATTATTATTATTATTATTATTATTATTATTATTATTATTATTATTATTATTATTATTTTAAAGATAATAATGTAACTTACTTTTCAACCAGTTTTTGCCGTAGGTTCTGTTTCAAGTGTCACGTCTTGGTATTCTGAGGCCTTACCTCTGGTTACACTTTTATATTGTTATCAATCTTTGCTTATTCTATCTTTTTAGTCATTAACTTTATATATGTTAATATAAGCAGACACTAGCTCATGAATTGGAATTTCTATTGTTTCATAAACAAACAATAAAAAATTTTCCTTAATATGGAAGAGGTATTTTTTTTTCTTATACAGAGTATCTATTCTGTGATAATACATTAAGTATGTTTAAGACCTCTCAGCTTTCCCGATAACAATGTCTGTTCATTATGGAAAACAATTAAACAATAATGATAGAGAATAAAAGAACTATCATATTTTCTTTATATATGTATAATGCATGAATATTATGTACTAGTATTTAAAGGCCTCTATCCTCATTTTTTTTTATAAACATATCCAGTATTTTCTAACAATTTAACATTGCATTTGAAGCAAGAAACAAAATGTTTTTTGGTTGGATAGAATCAAATAAGTCATCAATCCTTCACATCTCAAATCGCATTTTTGCATTTCATTGACAGAAGAAAATTTCTATTATGCATATCAAACTTGAGGAATCTTCATAGATACTAGGTTGCTGAGGGCCCCAGCCACCCGTTGAGTTACTCCGCTGGGTAGTTATTGGGTCTTTTGACTGGGCAGACAGATCTGACATTGGATTCCTCTCTCTGGTTACAGCTTATTTAACTCTTTGGTTACATACTGTATACACCGGGTAGTCTGGCTTATTCTTTACATGTTCTCCTCTGTCTTCATATACCTGACAACACTGAGAGTACCAATCAATTCTTTTCATCTGCGTACTGGACATGGTAAGGCTACAATATAGTACACGTAACGCTACAGTACAATGGTCATTGCCCTGCCCGGAAGTATAATTTTATCCAGTAGTCATTATATGGTAAACACCAAAACACTGTTGTTCCTGTCTAATTGAGATACTACCATTACAGAGTTATGTAGTCCTTTGACTGGCCAGACAATACTACATTGGATTATTCTCTCAGGTTACAATTCACTTTCCGTTTGCCTACGCATACACAGAATGGTCTGGCCCATTCTTTACAGATTCTCCTTCGTCCTCATGCACCTGACAGTAATGAGATTGCCAAACAATTCTTCTTCACCCAAAGAGTTAACTACTGGACTGCAACTGTTCAGTGTGCACTTTCTTCTTGGTAAGCGTAGAAGAGACTCTTCAGCCATTTTATGCAGCTATTCTTGGAGAAGGACACTCCAAAATCAAACCACTGTTTTCTAGTCATGGGTAGTGCCATATCCTCTGTACCATGGTCTTCCACTGTCTTCGGGTAGAGTTCTCTTCCTCTAGTTATTTTGAAGTTTTATAGTTTATATATGAAAGATTTATTTCAATATTGTTAGTATTGGTAAACTTCTCTTATAGTTAATTTTTTTATTTCTTCTCTCCACTGAGCTATTTTCCATGTTGGAGCCCTGAGGCTTATAGAATTGTGCTTTTCCAACTAGAGTTGAAGCTTAGGAAGTAATAATAATAATAATAATAATGATAATAATAATAATAATAATAATAATAATAATAATAATAATAATAATAATAATAATAATAATAATTGAATACATTAGAGAGTTTTATTATTTGGAATTCAGTCTACTAAAATAAAGCTATATATTAACATGTGTAATGCATGTACAGTATATATGTACAACATGTATCTATGTAGATACCCATGATAGATAATAAATTAAGAAAGAGAAACCACACTTATGAATGATGCATTGTAACAGAAATAGATAAATATAGAATCGTATAACGCTAAAAAAAAAATATTTGTATTTGTAAGCTAAGAGAAGAATTAGGAGTCAAAGTACTTAAATGACACAATGTTAGTCCAAAAGGTGTATAATAAAATAAACGCATCTTTGCTTCATTACGTAAACATTGTTTATCAATTGTTTATTATTGTAGGTGGCATTTTGTGGTGACAGCCAAGGAAAAGGATTCTTGGAACTGC
>NC_090739.1:91855353-91857853 GCF_036898095.1 Palaemon carinicauda | reverse complement strand
ACCGGAACGATTGGCAGCCGCCAAACAGACGTTCGCCGAAATGGAGGAAATGGGCCTTTGCCAAAAGGCCTCCAGCCCATGGTCGTCACCCTTACACATCGTTCTGAAGAAAGACGGGTCCCTCCGTCCGTGCGGGGATTACAGGTGCCTGAACATGCAAACAGAACCGGATCACTACCCCCTCCCAAACATTACCGACGTAACATCCTACCTGCAAAAAGCGAAGGTTTTCTCTATGCTCGACCTCCTGAAGGGGTATTATCAGGTGCCTATGAACCCAGAAGACATCCCCAAGACCGCCATCACCACTCCGTTTGGTACATACACCTTCAATTACTCCTGTTTTGGCCTTCGTAATGCTGGGGCAACGTTTCAACGTCTCATGGATGGCATCTTAGGGCACCTCCCTTTCTGTGTATGTTATGTGGACGACATACTTGTGTTCTCCTCCTTAAAAGAGGAACACCTCCGTCACCTGCACATCGTGCTCGACCGCCTGCAACAAAATGGCCTTGTAGTCCGGTACGACAAGTGTACCTTTGACGCCAACGAAGTGTCGTTCTTAGGGCACCGTATCACTCTTGAAGGAGTCCATCCCCTCCCTGAGAAGGTAGCAGCCGTTCAGAACTTCCCCGCGCCCTCGACCGGTAAAGCTCTGCAGGAATTCTGGGGCATGATCAACTATTTTCACCGTTTTCTGCCAGCCATTGCCGCCACTCTTGCTCCCCTCTATGCCTCCCTCAATGGCAAGCCAAAGGACCTGAAGTGGGGTCCCCTTCAAGAAGCAGCCTTCTTCAATGCAAAGAATGCCCTATCAACCGCTGCGGCTCTCACTTTTCCTATCCCACACGCCCCTCTCCTTCTCTCCACTGATGCCAGCGATGTCGCTATTGGTGCAGTACTCGAGCAGGTGGTCAAAGGCTCGCCCCGCCCATTGGCCTTCTTCAGCAGAAAACTGTCCAAGGCAGAATCAGGTTATTCTACCTTCGATCGAGAATTGCTGGCGGTGCACTTGGCTGTCCGTCACTTTCGCCATTTCTTAGAAGGTACGCCCTTCGTCATTCGCACAGACCACATGCCTCCTGTGCACGCCTCCACTCGACAGTCTGACGCCTGGTCCGCCCGTCAACGCCGACATCTCTCCGCCGTGGCTGAATACAATTGCACCCTCCAATACGTCCCTGGGAAAATGAATCCCATTGCCGATGCCCTGTCAAGAAACACGTTGGCTGCCGTTCAACTGGAATTGGATTACAACGCCCTGGCTGAAGCCCAACGACAGGATCCAGAGTATCAAGCTTGTAGGACATCCTGCACGTCCCTCCGTTGGGAAGATTTTCCCCTCGAAGACTCCAACACCACCCTCCTCTGTGACGTCAGTACTGGTAGACCGCGACCTTGGATTCCTGCTCCCATGCGCCGACAGGTGTTTGATTTCATTCAAGGCCTTTCACATCCCTCGTGCCGTTCTACTGCACAGCTGCTGATGGCAAAGTTCATTTGGCACGGCATTTCTAAGGATGCTAAGGATTGGGTCCACGCCTGTACTTCTTGCCAAACTTCCAAAGTACATCGACACACGGATTCAGGAGTGGGCACCTTTCCTCAACCTCAGCGTCGTTTCGCACACATTCACGTCGACGTTGTAGGCCCCCTACCCACATCACAAGGACATCGTTACCTGTTTACCGTCATCGACCGCTCCACTCGTTGGCCTGAAGCCATTCCCATGGAAACTGCAACGTCCGCCTCATGTACATCTGCCTTACTCTCTGGATGGATTTCAAGATTCGGTATCCCTGAGCATATTACTTCTGACAGGGGAACCACTTTCACCTCTCATTAGCGAATCTCCTGGGCATCACCCTACATCAGACAACGGCCTACAACCCCGCTGCCAATGGAATGGTTGAACGTTTTCATCGCACCCTCAAAGCAGCTTTGATGTCCCGCTGCAAGGATTGCAACTGGTTTACTCAGCTTCCCTGGGTCCTCCTGGGACTAAGGACCACTCCTAAAGACGCCCTCGACGTCTCGGCAGCTGAAATGGTGTATGGCGACCCGTTGGTCGTCCCTGCCGAATTTTTTCCTTCTACAACCTCCTCCGACGATCTCCAGCGCATACGTCATGTCGTGAGAAAATTTACTCCGTGCCGCCAGACTTACAAGCCCTCAGCGAAGCATCACATACCAACGGACTTGCACTCTGCAACGCACGTCTTCCTGCGCAACGACACTAGCAAGCCACCACTAACGCCCCCTTACACGGGCCCTTTCCTTGTGATCCGACGCAGTCCGAAAGCATTCCTACTAAACATTCGGGGCAAAGAAGACTGGGTCTCCATTGATCGTCTAAAACCTGCTTATCTTCTGCCAGATGACCCGCCTACAGTTCGCCTCTCTAGATCAGGGCTCCCTATTTAACATGTACAGTATGTCATTTTTAGGGGGGAGCCATGTACCAACCGTGTGTCACACAATTGTACATAATTATTTTGTA
>NC_090739.1:91842853-91850353 GCF_036898095.1 Palaemon carinicauda | reverse complement strand
TATTTATATATATATATATATATATATATATATATATATACATATATATATATATATATATATATATATACATGTATATATATATAAATATATGCATGTATATATATACATATATATATATATATATATATATATATATATATATATATATATATATATATATATATATATATATATATATATATATATATATACATATATATAAATACAAATATATATATATATATATATATATATATATATATATATATATATACATATATATATATTTATATACTGTATATATATATATATATATATATATATATATATATATATATATATATATATATATATATATATATAGCTGTCATATTCCTCTACATAAGCGAAAATAAAATTATTCTGAGTTTTCGGTTTCAGGCATTATACCCTTTTAAATCCAAAGCAGTTATTCGACACTTTTAATTAAGCGGGGTTAAGGCATTGTTAATTTCTGATCATTATTACTTGGTTGCAAATTTATTATAATGAATAAAATTGACTAACAAATTAATCTCATAAAGGCATGACGCTAAATGGCCATCTGTTCCTATAATGTCACATAATGTCAGGATTTTTCTAAGTAATAGCTAAACATAATTTTGGGGACATTTGTTGTATTGATTCTGTGAAGATATATTGTTTTATTTTGGAACATCTTTTTTCGTTGCGGTTGGTTGCGGGAATGCCGGGGGGGGGGTGGCAGTGATTAGGAATAATCTTGCATCTATCTCTTCAAACTATTTCCATAATGATAGGGAAGGCATATTCTAAATAACAGGGGGCTTTTTGAAATATTATTTTGGATTATAATGAATGATAGTAGTTTTGTATACATGAAGATAATTATGGAGGAAATGAATTAATATAAAGAGCAAATATGGTATAACTCTAATACTAGAGTGAATGTCATATATGTTAGTGAAATGAAACATTTCCTATGGTAAGTAAATTGATAAGAAAATAAACAATTTAAAAGTAGAAATACAGTCTCAATTCTTCAGTTTTGTGATGATGTATTATTCATTAAAAAATCTTTTGAATGGAATGGATAAAAATAGACAGATCTAATTGATGCCAGAAATGATGCATTGATTGTAAACATATAAACACTCTGAAAGTTGCTTTCAGGATCCCAGACGTCAGATTAAAGAATGAGGAATGGAAAAATAAAAGTGTAGTTCGTTGATGGAATTACAAGTGATATGCTCTGGAAAGTCTTGATTGTATTGTGACGAACTTGAAAGAGTTATGAATGTAGGACAAGCTCTCGAAAAACTAACTTTATTTAGAGACAACGCAGGTATATATAGACACTTACGGGACCACATAAGGGTGTCAATTGTGTGTGTAAATTCTATGGATTTTGTCAATAATAGTACGGTAGCTACAACCACTTTAATCATATGAAGCAAGGAAAATTTTTTGAATATCTGTTCTGATAGGACTTTATGTATGTTTTAGTTAAATGGACTTTTGGCTGGTTACATCCTGTACTTTTTGGCCCGTGGACTTCTATTAACAACCACTAAAATTCACTTTAATCACGTATTGCGAGGAAAGGATAAAACCAATGTCAATAGGTCTGTGGTATGGACTAGATTTCAGAAACGATCATACCAAGAGGTTTTATCCCATACGTTGCCCCAGACAGAAGGTTTTTAAGGGGTCCAAAAATACATGGTTAATCATACGAAGAGAGAAATGGATGAGACTTGGTACAACTGAGAGATTATAGACTCTTGACTTCAAAAACACCAATACCAGAAGTTTTATCCTATACATTCCCCGAGTCAGGAAGCCATTATAACCCCTATCGACTGTAGACGACTTTTATTCATATATTTAGAGGAATAAATGAAACCAGTTTTAATATGGCAGGTGAATGAACTGGGATCCGGAAATGGTCATGCCAGAAGTTCTATTTTGTACATCGTCCCAGACAAAAGGGTTTTAGGTGGTCCCAAATACTTGGTTAATCTTGCAAAGAGAGAAACAGATGAAACTTGGTGTAATTGAAAGATTACAGTCTCTTAACTTCAAAGACAAATGTCAGAAATTTTACCCTATACTTTCCCCCTTTCAGAAGTCCATTAATACTCTGTTAATGATACATTCAGTACACATTCTGGTTTCTCAGACAGAACCTTTTCCACAAATACTGACACCCTGATAATTGAAAGAAAAAATATCAGACAAAATTGATAGAATATTCACAGCTTTATTATATTCATCTCGTTTAATCGCTGTCATATTCACCTTCACTACTTTCACTCTAGTTCTCTTCATTAGAATCTATTTCATTGAAAGCAATACCAGTTTCCGATATTTATTCTTCATCCTCTAGCATTTATTTTCTCATGATTTGTATTTGTATTGCTTGCTGCATGTGCATTATATGGCTCGACATTTGAAGTAGATATGCATGTGAAAGAGGTCGCTCAGACTTAGAGATTCATACTGTTGGTGAATCATATTATAGGAGTTATTCAGGTTATATGCGGTAAACGGTGATCCAGTCCTCTCTACCATGAATATAGTAGAGGAATGCTCTCGAAGCATGATGGAGGACAAGAAATAGCTCCCATATATATGGGCATAAGTGGTGGCTTGCTAGCTCAAGAAGAAGTGTGTTGGGGTGTGTAGGTCTACTGGTATGTGTGCTTTGTTTGAGTCTTGTAAGTCTGATAGTAGTGGTAGACTCCCCCACCCCCACACCCACGTGACATATGAGCTATAGTAGAGATCATCGGGGAGGTAAAGGACAGAAATATACCAGAGTGATGAACAAAGGCTTGCTATATACCATTTCAGCCACTAAAACATCCATAGTGTCCTTAACCCTGGATAGGTACGCTCCTCGGACACCCCTTTAAGGGTATACTCGGACGTGTGCGACCCCGACGCCAAAAAAAATTCTTGAAAAATCAGTTTTTGCAGTAACCTCCTTTTTTCTTTTGCCAAAAAAAACTTCAATGAATGCTTAAAACAACTGTAAAGATAAATACTACTCATCTGCAGAAAAACTATTTATTATAAATATTTTAAAAAATTAAGTAGAAAAAAAGACCTTACATAAAAATTCATAAAAAAAAGTTTATACATATATACAAAAATCCTTTTAGGAATTGATTCTTGAATGTTTAGGACACATCTTGATGTATTTTGGATGAAGTCAGACCCATGGAGGTGAAGATCTGAAATGAGAAAAAAAGGGTAACTTTTTTTTCCCAAAACAATTTGTCCAAATTTCATGAATTTTTTTGGGTACCCAAATGAAATAGGAAGTGGCTAATTTTTTTAGGGAATAAACATATGTTATCCTAAAATAGAAATATGTAAAAAAATCTTCATTATTTTGTAAATTACATTTATATCAGGGGCCATATCTAAAGGTAATTTTTTGAGTACTTAGAAATTTCGTAAAAAAATACATATATTTAATATATAATATGATATTTATGCAGGTAAAAATATACCAAAATATCACAAATTCTATAGGGAACAAGAATATATATAGATAGGGCAACTTACGCTTCGGATATGTCCACAAAATGGCCGCCAACCACACTGACTCAGACTCCCCAATCTGCCACTTGAAATGTAGGAAGGGTATGTCAATTTCAAGGTGTTATTTACTAATCTAATTATTCTTGGATATGCATAAAAATTGTATGGTGGGTTGCTGGATAATTGTCGATTATTTTACGACTACAAAATTAAAATTCTGACCCAAAAAAAATTTTTTGAAGGGAAATAAAATCGAAAAAAAAATGTAAAACAATATAATATTTTAGCTAAAAAAATTTGATGATATTCAATAAAAAAAGAAGTAAACAAAATTTTCCGACAAATAAACATCTAGAGGAATCATTACTCTGTGATAGTTCCTTAGTACGTAGTGATTTTGAAAGAAATGGGAAAAAACGAAAAAGTGGCAATTGCAGGAAAATCGAACACATACCTATATATACGCCATATTTGGCTAAAAATAAAGATAGGCATGGGTAGCCACATCATCTAGAAACACTTTCCAACACTATAAAAATACAAGTTTTGCGACACTACTTGCCAATTCCTTACGGTAACATGACTAAGCATAAAAAAGCAAAACAAATAAAAAGGGGCACTCACGGAAAAATGGCTAACATTCTAATATACGGCATTTCAGAAAAAAAAAATTCAGCCACGTGCTAGGCAAACCATCAAGGCACATTTTCCGACAAATAAACATCTAAATGAATCATTACTCTGTGATAGTTCCTTAGTACGTAGTAATTTTGAAAGAAATGGGAAAAAACGAAAAAATGGCAATCACAGGAAAATCGAACACATACCTATATATACGCCATATCTGGCTAAAAAAAAAGATAAGCATGGGTAGCCAGATCATCTAGAAACACTTTCCAACACTATAAAATTATAAGTTTTGCGACACTACTTGCCAATTCCTTACGGTAACATGACAAAGCAAAAAAATGCAAAACAAATAAAAAGGGGCACTCGCGAAAAAATGGCCATTCTAATATACGGCATTTCAGAAAAAAAAAAAATTTCAGCCACGTGCTAGGCAAACCATCAAGGCACATTTTCCGACAAATAAACATCTAAATGAATCATTACTCTGTGATAGTTCCTTAGTACGTAGTAATTTTGAAAGAAATGGGAAAAAACGAAAAAATGGCAATCACAGGAAAATCGAACACATACCTATATATACGCCATATCTGGCTAAAAAAAAAGATAGGCATGGGTAGCCAGATCATCTAGAAACACTTTCCAACACTATGAAAATATAAGTTTTGCAACACTTCTTGCCAATTCCTTACGGTAACACGACTAAGAAAAAAAATGAAAAACAAATAAAAAGGGGCACTCGCGGAAAAATGGCCAACCTTTTATTATACGCATTTCAGAAAAAAAAATTTCAGCCACGTGCTAGGCAAACCATCAAGGCACATTTTCCGACAAATAAACATCTAAATGAATCATTACTCTGTGATAGTTCCTTAGTACGTAGTAATTTTGAAAGAAATGGGAAAAAACGAAAAAGTGGCAATCAAAGGAAAATCGAACACATACCTATATATACGCTATATCTGGCTAAAAAAAAATAGGCATGGGTAGCCAGATCATCTAGAAACACTTTCCAACACTATAAAAATATAAGTTTTGCGACACTTCTTGCCAATTCCTTACGGTAACATGACTAAGCAAAAAAATGCAAAACAAATAAAAAGGGGCACTCGCGGAAAAATGCCCAACATTCTAATATACGGCATCTCAGATAAAAAAAAAGACATGCACGTGTTAGCCCAACCATCAAGGCACACTTTCTAACACATAAACATGAAAAAAAATCAATAATATACGGCAATTCCTTACTACGTAGTAAATTTTTACAAATATTGAAAAAAAAACAGAAATTTGCAACTGCAGTTAAATACCCAATATACCAATAACTACGTCGTATCTGACAAAAACAAAGTCACGCATGGGTAGCCAGATCATCTAGACACACTTTCCAACACTAAAAAAGCAAACGTTTTACGACACTATTTGGCAATATCTTACGGAAAAATTACTTGGCAAAAAAATGAAAAAAGAATGAAAAAGGGGCACTCGCGGTAAAATGCCCAACATTCTAATATACGGCATCTCAGATAAAAAAAAAGACATGCACGTGTTAGCCCAACCATTAAGGCACACTTTCTAACACATAAACATAAAAAAAAAATCAATAATATACGGCAATTCCTTACTACATAGTAGATTTTTACAAATATTGAAAAAAAACAGAAATTGGCAACCGCAGTTAAATACCCAATATACCAATAACTACGTTGTATCTGACAAAAACAAAGTCACGCATGGGTAGCCAGATCATATAGAAACACTTTCCAACACTAAAAAAGCAAAAGTTTTACGACACTATTTGGCAATATCTTACGGAAAAATGACTTGGCAAAAAAATGAAAAAAAATGAAAAAGGGGCACTCGCGGTAAAATGGTCCTCGTGTTGATGAACGACATTTTAACTAAAAAAAAAATCATGCACATGGTAGCCAAACAATCCACCAAGACTTTCCACAACTGATAACCTATACAAGTTGCACCATTCTACGACAATTTCATAATACGTAATAACTTTGATAATTATGCAAATTACCTTAGAAGGGTAAACTCGGTCGCACTCGACCCCGACGAATCTCAGAAATCGGGGAAGGAGTACAGCTACAGCAATGCACATCTGGACACTACTAGAGCGTGTAGGCGAGACACCTACTGCAGGTCGATCACCCACAAATTCATTCACGGGGGTGAGTCACGTGAGAAAAACCTCTTTTTTTTTGACGCTCGGGGTCGCGGACGACCCACCGTACCGTTCCAGGGTTAAGAGTGGTCCTCGGTCCAACAAAGACCCAGGGAGATTATGGAAGCCAGCTGAAGTCAGGGCAGCTGGACATCCATTGGCTGTGGGGTTGTAAGCGATAGTTTAATGTAAATGATGCTGAGTAGCTACCCTATTGATGTCCGATATTGAGAGGTGAAAATGGTACCCCTTTCAGAATTAATATGCTCTATGATAATGAATTTCGCTATCCATCAAGAAATTAAATCAGTCGTACATGAGGCTAACATTGAGTCTGGCATAGGGACAGCTTCAGCCCAGCGAGTGGAGTTATCGATGACTGTGAATCGGTAATAATGTCCTTGTGACGTGGGTATGATATAAACTTCATAAACATTAATGTGGGAAAGACGATGCTGAGATTGGTGAAAAGTGTTCACACCGAAATCTCTGTACCAGTGCACTTTTATAGTTCTACAAGAAGTACACGCATGGACCCAATCCTTAGCATCTTTAATAATTTCTGGCCATATGATTTTCTAACTTATTAGCTGTGCAGTAGATTGCATGAAGTATGTGAGAGGCCATGGATCAACTGAAACACATGTGGACATATGAGACAGTTATCCATGGGTTAGGCCTACCAGTACTGATGTCAGATAGGGTGGCAAGGGAGTCATTGGGGGTGATGTCTTTCCAAAAGAGAGATGAGTAGAATGTCCTACAGGTTTGGCACTCAGGAACCTTTCGTCTTAATCAATTTGCAGGGGAATGGCAGTCCTTGTGATTATGAAAATGGTGTCAGCGAGGGTAGTCATTTTATCAGAGATATGCTGAATAGTATAGTTGTATTAAGAAATGTCTGAAATGTCAGCATTGATGGCCGGGCCAGGCCTCTGATTGTTGAGTGAAGGCATGCACAAGAGGCATTGTGTTACGTGTGAATGACAAAGGGCGTTCCCTCTAAATAGTTGTTTAAGGGGCAGACAGCCAGATACACCATCAGTAGTTTGCAGCAGAAGGTAGAGTGACTAGATCCTACCTTGAAAGTTTTCTACCAAAGAAGGCAATATGCAGGTTATGAGAGGGCACAACTATTGATCATTGGTTCAAGTACTACTCCTACA
>NC_090739.1:91817853-91830353 GCF_036898095.1 Palaemon carinicauda | reverse complement strand
AGAGAGCGGGGGGGGGGGGGTTTAATAAATATGTTAATAGGGATGCAAATATTTTGGAGAACTAGAAACCACATCTTCATTTAAGCAGGAAAAGCTTATAGAGTCAGTCAAATGTTGTTTTATGGAAAAAAAGCTGATAGACGTAATGAGATACTTCGTTTTAAAAAAGATTCAATAAATAATCTATGAAATATCAAGAGACTATTATTAATTCAATTCAAATTATCAATGACAAAAACAAAAAAAAATCTGCATGTCTTTGTGTTACGACCTGTGTAGGCCATAGTTCTGGTTCTTTAAACTTTAATTTTTAAAGGAGTTGTAGGCAGTACATTATTTATGTAACTCGGTGAACTAAGGGAAGACAGAACAAAAACACTGGAAAAATCTAACAACATTTATTACAGTTTGTTTTAAAGCTCCTAAAACAAACACCGATGGGTTACAAAATGACCTGGAGGACTAATATACTGAGTCCTCTAAATACACAAGGTTGACGTATAGCTAATAATCTAAACCCTAGCCTAGAAAAACTAAACAGATCAAAATTATTGCTCATATATTGGGCTGGGCTCACAAATATCAACAAACCACTACCATATTACTAAACGGATAGGCAGAAGGAAGACAGGAGAAACGAAAAGGCCGAAAACCTTAAAATACTTACCTATACACAGACGTTAAAGGCTAAACCCAATACCAAATAATAAAACATAACACGAGACAGCATACAAATGCACATACCACATTAAACTAAATGCATGAATACTTAAATATATTCACATAAAAGAATTATGCTGAGGGTCATAATCTATATATACATGTATATATCTTAATACTGTATTAACTATCCGTGAAATAACTTATAACAGTACTTATCCATACATGGATTAGACGACAGAGAGGAGACGAACGTCCATCAGCATCAGAGGGAGTATCATAAACACCAGGTAGACGGGCTTGGCGTATCCATAACTATAATGAAAAGATCGTAAGGGTCCCAACTCCTCATTCCAGGCAGCAGTAGTCTCGTCCACGGCTCTCACTAAAGACCAAACACTCAAAAAAAAAGTAAACAAAAGAGTTAATGGCCATTCACTAATTAACGAAGGAGGAGGGGCGAAGGTTATCACCGAACTCTTATGAAAAGGGCAGTTAACATTTACTCTTGCCGAAGGCCGAATTTATTTATAAACAATGAAATAACTTAATTTAACATGTCACCTTCCTCCCCCAAGAAAAATAATTTTCATTCACTAAATGCATTTTTTTTTTTTATGATAAGCCACAAGGCTGGACAAAACATCAGGAAATGCAGGGGCACAAAAAAAAAAAAAAAAAAAAAAAAATTAGGGGAACATTCTAAAGCTACTACAAACCATTGATAAGATAAAATATCTTAAACCAAAGCAAAAAAAAAAAAAAAAAAAAACATAACGAGTCTTAAACGTAGTATCTACAGTAATAAACCAATGACAAGGTAAAAACATCTTAAACCTAAACAAAAGGACAAGAACATAGTAAGTTTTAAATACATCACCAAACATTTAGTAGGCATACAAAGAAAAAAAAATAGAATTATCCTCACCAACCTAGGTCCTGGAACAATTTACAAGAGTACAAACCTTTTACCCGAGCTAAATATATACATACCTCGAGACATGGATGTAACCTCAACACCTGCAACCAGGAGTACCGAGAGGGTCCCAAGAAACAGAGGGAGAGACCAAAACTTAGACACGTGAGAGAGCATCCGGGATGCAATTATCCACCCCTTTAATGTCTTTTATAATTAAATTGAACTCTTGTAGCTGAAGGGCCCAACGCAGAATCCTCTGGTTTGATCCCTTCATACGTTCAATGAATACCAACGGATTGGGGTCGGTCCAAAATTTCTATAGGGAACGAAAAGTTAGTTACATATGGTTTAAAATGTACCAATGTCCGCACCAATGCCAGAGCCTCTTTCTCAATGGTGGATTACTTTCTTTCCGCCTCCAGTAACTTACGGCTGTAGTAAGATACGAGGCGTACTTCACCATCATCACTCCTTTGAAAGAGGACTCCCCCAATTCCTACATCACTGGCATCCACGGCTATGATGAATGGTTTCTGAAAATTGGGAGAAACCAATATTGGATTAGATACGAGTAACATCTTAAGTTTTAAAAATGCTTCTTCGCATCGAGAAAACCAAATAAATTTCTGCCCTTTTTTTAATAAATTAGTTAGAGGCTGTGCAAGGTCAGAGAAGTTTCGGACAAACCTACGGTAATATCCCAACATACCCAGCACTTTACAAACCTCTCTGACATTACACTGTCTCTTCAAAGCAACTATGGCCTCGAGATTGGCTGCTTAGGAGCAACTTTACACAAGCCAATCTCGTGACCCAAATAACTAACTTTAGCTTTCCCAAAGTCACCTTTATCCAGATTCACAACAAGACCAGCGGCCCTAAGTGCCTCAAAAACTTTTCTTAATGTTACCAAGTGGGTCCGCCAGTCATTGCTGTGTACCACCAAGTCATCTATATAGATTTCTGTACCTTCCAGGCCACAAATCACCCTGTTCATCAGACGCTGGAAAGTACAGGCAGCGTTCTTCATCCCAAAGGGCATTACTTTGCACTCGTAAAGCCCTGAGGGCGTCACAAATGCTGAAATTTCACGGGCACGGACAGATAGGGGGACCTGCCAATACCCCTTCAACAGATCCAATTTTGTAATGAACCTAGCAGGACCTATCAGGTCCAGACAATCCTCAATATGGAGAAGAGGAAAGGAATCATTTTTAGTAACCGAGTTTACCCTCCTATAGTCAACACACATACGATATTTACCATGAGGCTTCTTCACCAAGACTGTAGGAGAACTACATGGGCTTACTGATGGTTGTATGAGATTGTGCTCCAGCATGTGTTTAATTTCGTCTTCTACAATGGCACGCTTCTCTGGACTGAGGCGATACGGGCTTTGCTTAACCGGAGAAGCGTCCTCAACATCCACATCATGCTGGAGCAACCTCGTCCTTCCTGGAGAGTCCTGAAACAAGTCAGAAAATTCCATAATTAGGCTTAGTATATCTTGTTTCTGAGGTGCCTCCAGATGCTCTAACCCCTCTTTTAACACACCTAAATTTTGTAAGTTATTACCTAGAGCATTTGAAGGCACCTGGTCCAAAACATCTTCCAAGTTTTCCCTCAACAGGTGCAACCACACTCATAACTGGCTTAAAAACAATGGGCAAAGGATCCCGTCTATCAGAAGAGTAAGATTTCAACTTGTTTATGTGGAAAATTTTACATTTACGTCGAGTTCCAGGAGCTTCAACTTCATAATTGACCTCGGACAACTTTCTCAACACCTTCCGGGGGCCGTTGTACCTGTGTTCAAGGAAGTTGCCTGGGTCTGTGCTTAAAACTAATACTAAGTCACCTGACTCAAATGAACGTACCTTACACTTCTGGTCAAATTTGGTTTTCATCGTAGCTTGGGAAGCAGACAAATTATCTTTGGCATACTTCCAAGCTACGGCTAACTTGGACTTAAGTTCACTAACAACTTCTCCCACCGTACGCTCTCCTCTCTGATTTTCTTCGAGCAATTCATAGAAGATTTCCAAAGGTCCTCGAACCTTGTGCCCAAATATTAATTCAAAGGGAGCAACGCCAGTAGAAGAATAGAGAAAATTCTTTATGACAAAGAGATCAAAGGGAAGCCCCTTATCCCAATCCTCTCCTTGCTCATAACAATATTTTTTTAATATATACTTAAGGGTCCGGTGAAATCTTTCCACCACACCCTGACTCTCAGGATGGTAGGGTACACTGGTAATGTGCTGAATGGCCAGTTCAGCACACTTACTCTTAAATACCCTGCTTGTAAAATTCGATCCGCAATCTGACTGAATTTTACAAGGCAGTCCATACCTGGAGAAAAACTCCACTAATTTGTCAAAGACAGCTTTTGAGGTTAATTTCGTCGTTGGAAAGGCCTCAGGAAAACGTGATGCTCTATCCATTATGGTCAGGAGATGCGTAAACCCTCACTTCGTCCTAGGCAGAGGTCCTACCACATCAATTACCAATTCTGCAAAAGGTTCTCCAATTGAAGGAATTGGGTTAAGAGGAGCCTTGGGAATAGGTTGACTGTGTTTACCCCTCACCTGAACCTATACAAGTTCTTACAATTTTCTTCACCGAAGACTTCATTCCTGGCCACCAAAAACATTTACTCAACCTACAAAAAGTTTTACTTAAGCCTAAGTGGCCAGAAAAGGAGTCCTCATGTGCAAGGCTTAACACAGCCTCCCTAAACTTGGTAGGTACGACAATTTGTCTCAAACAAGAAGTCACATTTAGTTGATGAGTTGGGGGACAACTGACCCTATACAACAATCCTTTCAAAATCACAAACTTGGGCCTGGTCAGATCGTCCGTATTACCTAACTCGAATGAAAATTCATCTTTTTGGGCCTGTATGAAAGAGAGACGGTCACAATCAGGTTTCAATAATTTAAATATTCCAAAACTAGAACTACTGCTACTACTACTACCTTCTACTAGCCCGGGCTTCTCTACCTCTACTTCTAAACTCCTTAAATTTAGGTCATTATCATTATCAGCTTCCGCTGCACGCTTAGCAGAGGCTCGAGTAGTTATTGCCACAGGGCAAGCCGTGACCGAAACAATAGGAAATAATTCCTGCCCCTCTACACTCAACATATCATTCCCAAGGATTCTGTCTATTCCTGGTATCGGCAGGCTCTCAACTACCGCCAGCTCGGTAACCTTGTGATACCCTGGGAAGGACAGCTCCACCCTTACTAAAGGAGCAGAAACCACCGTATCAGGAAATCCTTCCAGGACCACATATTCTCCAGTATAAGGAACTAAGTTAGACAAGGACCCTGCCAACACCAAAGATCTAGCGGACCCTGTGTCCCTCAAGAATTTAACATAAAGTGTAGAGGTCTCAGATTTCAATTTTCCTGGGTAGACATATTTGTTAAATGGTCATAAATTACCAGTGGAATCCCACAATACAGGTTTTACTTTACCTACATCTGGTTCACTACTAACCTGGGGATCAACAGTTTTGCCATTCTTACTCTCTGAAATAGAATTATTTGAAATTAGTGAGATTGGAGTAGGCTGATTAGCATTATTTTGATTCTTTTGGAGGTAAAGGCTCCTGGCTCTACATTCAGCTTGTCGATGCCCTGGCTTATTACACCAAAAGCAATTACCTCTAACTTGATTGGTTTTACCTGAATTGCCACGGTTAGAAAAAAAAAAACCAGTGTGCCCACCACTCGAGTCCTTTCTGAGGCCACTACCAACATGATTGCTCATGCTACTATTTGGGGTATTAGATTGGTTTTTAAAGAGGTTATTTGACTTAGAAGACAAACTACTATTATTATTAGGGGATGAGGACGAGAAGTTACCTGACCCAGCCTGATGGGTCAGGACAAACTCACCAGCTACCTGAGCCGCCTTGGATAAAGTTAAAATTTTAGTGTCCTCCAGGTGAACCCTCAATTCTTTGCTACACACCTTCTTAAACTCATCCAGTACCATCAGTTCCCTCAAGGAAGAGAAGGAAGCAACTTAACGACTTTTCAGCCAGTTGTCAAACTGCTCCTCCTTGAGACGAGCGTACTCAACATAAGACATAGAATTAGGCCTGCCAGTGGTTAGGAATCTCTGGCGATAGGCCTCGGGGACCAGATCATAGGCCCTGAGAACCAAAGCCTTCACTTTGTCATAATCTCTGGCAAGGCCCTCTTCCAATGCATTATACACCCGGAGTGCCTTGCCCCTCAATCTACACTGTATGAGTACCGTCCACATTTCTGTGGGCCAAGACAACCGGGTGGCAACTTTCTCAAAAGCTTTAAAAAATTCTGGTACGCTCCCCTCATCAAAAATTGGAATTAACTTTAGAGCAGCCGAAATATCAAATTTGTCTGATGATGAGCTATAGGGAGAACTAAAATGATTAGGGGACTCTTACACCTTGGCCAACTCAAGCTTAAGCTTGACCAACTCAATTTCTTGTTTCCAGGCCCTCTCGTCCTCCTCAAACTGCAGCTTCAATAACTTAATCCTCTTACAAATTATATTGAACTCCTCCTGCCCCTGGGCCAATACAGGAGAGGAAGGTGTTACATGGTTGGGCACAGCCTCCTCAGCTAAAAAGGGGTTAGTTATATATTAACGTTTGTAAGAGTCCTGGCCGGAGTAGGAAAATTGGCCGGACCTTCATACATAACCTTTACTGCAGGGGGATCAGCGAACAGGGACAAACCAGGATTTAAGCTCACATCATCGACTATGGATCCCTCTTCGTCCGACCCAAAATCAGTGCCACTCTCAAAATCACTGGCTAGGCCTCTAGCTACCTCATTGCCCTCAGCCAATCCTAGGGAAACTTTTTCCTTAACCAGTTTGAATAAATTGGCCAGAGTGTCAGAGGACTTATGAGGGATCTCCAACCACCGGGCACACCGTACCAAATAAGCCCTTGTCAAAACTCCTAAATATTTTAAACAGTCAGCCGAACCCAAGAATTCCAACGGGTCAAAAGTAAAGTCCTCCATTTTAATGACAATAATATCCTTTGGGGAAGGAAGGCAACCAAACAAAAAATCAATGATCAACAATAAATACTGTCACACCCCTCCAGAGCTGAACTGCTCCCCCAAACACAGAGTACACCTGCGTACGATCCTGTCACGGTCGCCACTTGTTACGACCTAAGTAGGCCATAGTACATTATTTATGTAACTCATTGAACTGAGGGAAGACAGAACAAAAACACTGGAAAAATCTAACAACATTTATTACAGTCCACTTAAATAAATTCAACCTTGTATCAGGAGCAACATAAAGCTCCTAAGACAAACACCGATGGGTTACAAAATGACCTGGAGGACTAATATACTGAGTCCTCTAAATACACAAGGTTGACCTATAGCTAATAATCTAAACCCTAGCCTAGAAAAACTAAACAGATCAAAAGTATGGCTCCTATATTAATCTGGGCCCACAAATATCAACAAACCAATACCCTATTACTAAACGGATTGGCAAAAGGAAGACAGGAGAAACGAAAAGGCAGAAAACCTTAAAATTACCTACCTATACATAAACGTTAAAGGCTAAACCCAATACCAAATAATAAAACATAACACGAGACAGCATGCAAATGCACATACCACATTAAACTAAATGCATGAATACTTAAATATATTCACATAAAAGAATTATGCTGAGGGTCATAATTTATAGATACATGTATATATCTCAAAACTGTATTAACTATCCGTGAAATAACTTATAACAGTACTTATCCATACATGGATTAGACAACAGAGAGGAGACGAACGTTCATCAGCATCAGAGGGAGTATCATAAACACCAGGTAAACGGGCTGGGCGTATCCATAACTATAATAAAAAGATCGTAACTTTACTTGGGTAATGACTCCCTACGTTCCTCCTAACGGAGGATGACACTCTTTGATCACGACAATTGTACCTCCAACAGTGGCGAGACGGAACGACGGCACCGTCTTCCCGCGGGATCCTCAGGCGGGAAAAATAACGCAAAGCGAAGGTCGCAAGTGACACATACACTTGCAGGACGTAACAAGCGAGGTGGCTATCGCAGGTGATAATACCCCTGCATACGTGGGCCGTGATCCAAAGAAGTGTACAATTTACCGCGGATGGCTCAAAGGCACCAGCAAAATAATCCTCCAAAGGCACAATTCCTTATGAGGAAAAAAAAAAAAAAAAGGCGTCCACCAACGGCTGCTAAATTAGGATCCACGTCTGAGATCACGGTAGGGTCCCAACTCCTCATTCCAGGCAGCAGTAGTCTCGTCCACGACTCTCACTAAAGACCAAACAATCGAACAAAAAAGTAAACAAAAGAGTTAATGGCCATTCACTAATTAACGAAGGAGGAGGGGCGAAGGTTATCACCGAACTCTTATGAAAAAGGGCAGTTAACATTTACTCTTGCCGAAGGCCGAATTTATTTATAAACAATGAAATAACTTAATTTAACATGACACTTTCCATAACACAGGAAAGGCAAAGTCAATTTGTCGGCATTATGATTTCAATAATAAATGTTCCGGATCCGTTAATAATTGAGGAGTAATGAACGAAGGTATTCAGCCGCAATCAACTTACAACCAGTAAAACTTGTCCGTTTGTTTATGTTGGAATCGAGGAAAAGGAATGTTTTATTACGTAACGAACATCTACTTTGGAATTCTAATTAGACAATTTGTCTACAGATATTCTTATAAATACAAGGCAATCCCCTGGGCTCTTCACATTTTAAAAACTTTAATGTCTTAGTTACATGGCATTTCTGCTAATTTCGCCTAATGTCATGCATGGGGATTTCCAAGATACTCACGCTTTGCTTGAGTCATGCTTGAGAAAAAAAGAAAAGAAAAATGATGTGTAAATATGAAAGTCATATGAAACAAACCTTGGTCCACATCATGCCAAAAGTTTACTCGGCGCTTAATGTAGCTTACATAACGGTTAACTGACGGAATCGATTGCATAATATTGGAAAGATGCAGTGGACAAAAGTAACCGAATTCTTTATCATTATACCCTGCATAAAGGTTTCGAGAATTTATTTTAATTTTTTTGGGGGAGGGGGGCGGCTGATATGCCATCGAAATTGTAGGCTACAGATCTAGCAATGCTCCGTCAAAAAAAAAAAAATCAGTAATGTCAAATTAGTCTATTTAATTGAATTTAATTTAATTTTATTGTTTTTATTTGTGTTTCACGTCTGCCATTATATGTTGTTTTTGTTTGCGTGCTCTGCGGAAAGTCACATGCTTACCGCTTCATCAGGTCTTTCCTTTGTGTTTCGGAGGGTAGTACCACCCCCTCCGATCACAGTGGTCACCTGATTTCGAGCCAGTCTCCCCCTTCCTTGGAGTCCTCTCCCCCTTTACGCCTTTCGCCAATCCCTACATGGGGGGGGGGGTGGTAGGCCTGGGTCACGTGCTTTTAGAAAACTGGAAGTCACCCGAGGTGGGGGCTGGCTCTTACGCTCTGTGCGTCGTCGCGGGTAGCGCTGCCTCCTTGTGTCGTCTTGGTAGGCCACCAGTCGCACAGGACTGAGTTTGCCCCTTGCCTCGTGGCACCCCCCCCTCCTCTCTCCCGGGTTATCCATCTTTGTTATCCTAACGTTCCGGAGGGCCGGGATAATTTGAGAATTGTATCTACTAATGGTAGTTATGTTTCTTTGATCGGATTCAGATATCCTACTCTTTTCTGATACCTTACTTTATCCTATATTTGTTTACGTATTTTTATGGATGATTGGTTCAAGAGAGAGGGGCTGCGACGGAGCTTATGGTGTATGTTGGAGTTAAATACATAGCATTTGTGATGCATACGACTTCGCTGTCACTCGTCGTGCGTGCCGGAAGCATGTCTTAGCAGAGGCTTCCATTTGTCATGAGCCTAACAGGTTGATAAAAGCAGATTTTTTCCCAGATGATGTGGTGAACGGCGTCCTCAGTGGGTCAGCCAGAGTCAATCAGACCATTCGTGTTAGGTGGGGTCTCTTTCCTAAGAGGAAATTTGAATCCGCTGGGATGCAGTTACAGGGCAGGAAATGGCCGCGACGATTTCTCCCTTTCCAGGGCTCACAAACCCAACTTGTGGTACAGGCAGTGCCTGTATCCCAGATGCAACATCCATCCGCCTCTAAACCTAAGCCCCAACAGCAGTTTGTGCTGGTAAGCCAGCCATCTCAGCCTTCGACTTCCTTCTCGACTTCGTCTGCTTTAACCCTTCCTTTGAATCTCAAGGCCTGGTCCCAGGGTATAGTAGGCGAACGAGAGGGAGTAGGTCTGGAGGACCTTTTCGCTACAGGGGAGGTGGTCGAGTTTCCGGGAGGGGGGCAGAGGATTCTGAGGGAACCGTGGTAACAGACCTTCTGCAACCCAATGAGACTCCTCAAGTAGCGGGGAGGATATATCTGTTTTGAAGACGTTGGACGTTCAACAAATGGGCACACAGCATAATATCCAACGGCCTAGGGTTGAGTTGGATTCAAGGGCCCCCTCCACCGGTCACCTTTTATCAGAGTCCAACGGCAGATCTCACAGCTTTCGCCCAAAATTTTTTTCTCAAGAATTCGGTAAAGGAGGTCAAGCGTTTAAAATTTCAAGGTCGCTTATTCAGCGTGCCAAAGAAAGACTCCAACAAACGAAGGGTAATTTTAGACCTGTCTCGTTTGAATACATTCATTCAATGTGACAAGTTCCATATAGTGATAGTCTCGCAGGTACGGACCTTACTTCCTTATGGGGCCATCACCACCTTTATTGATCTTACAGACGCTTATTATCATGTTCCAATAGCGCGTCATTTTCGTCCCTTTCTGGGGTTCATCCTTGGCGAAAGGGCATACGCCTTCAAGGTGATGCCGTTCGGTCTTAATATCGCTCCCATGGTATTCAGGAAGTTAGCGGCGACAGTGGTCCAAGAGTTAAGAATTCAAGGCATACAATTAGGGGCCTTTCTAGACGATTGACTTATTTGGGATAACAGTGACAGGGAATGTCGCGAGGAGACAGATAAGTTCATAAGGTTTCTGGAACGATTAGGGTTCCTAGTAAATTTCAAAAAGTCTCGCCTGATTCCGGCGTCGTGCTTCCAAGGGTTAGGTCTCCAATGGGATCTGACCACCCACAAACTGTCGATTCCCCCGCGGAAGAGGAAAGAGATCGCAAAGGGCACAAGAAAATTTCTCAGGGCCATATTTACATCTCGGAGAAACCAAGAAACCAAGTTGAAGGACATCAATCGAGTTTGGCGATCAAGGGCAAACAACAAATTTCGAGACATGGTTTCAAGCATTCTATCTATCGTAAGGAAAAGACTTCTCCCATGGACGAAGGTCAGAAACTTGGCGAAGTCAGTACCTCTTCATTTCCCTCTGCCGGCAGTAGTAGTCCATACAGATGCCTCCCTAAGCGGTTGGGGGGGTTATTCTCCATTCAAGAAGGTCCAGGGTTTGTGGTCGACGAATTTTCGTTAGATGCAAATCAATATTTTAGAGGTCATAGCGGTATTCTTGACACTGAAACGACTCTCTCCGTCAAAGAATCAACATATCTGATTTGTTCTGGACAGTGCGGTGATAGTTCACTGCATCAACAGGGGAGGTTCCAAGTTGGGTCACATAAATCAGGCGATGATTGCCATCTTTTCCTTGGCAACAAGGAACCATTGGCATTTTTCAGCAGTTCACCTGGACGGCGTCAGGATCGTAGTGGCCGATGCCCTTTCCCGGACGACTCACCCGGAGTCGTAATGGTCCCTGGACCAAGCGTCATTCCGTTGGATTTGCCAGCAGGTTCCGAATCTTCAAGTGGATCTCTTCGCCACGGACTCAAACCACAAACTCCAATGTTACGGATGCCATGTCCCTCAACTGGAACACCTGGCAGAGGCTCTACTTGTTTCCTCCAATAAACATGCTGATGAAAGTTCTGGACAGGCTCAGGACTTTCCAAGGACAGATCGCTCTCGTGGCTCCCAAATAGTGAAAAAAGCAATTGGTTTCCCCTCTTGGCGGAATTAGGTCTCCGTCCTCGCCGGATCCCCAACCCAATGTTGACGCAAACAGTACAAACTCGCTATGTGTCAGCTTCCTCAAGAATTCTGAGTGCCCTAACTTTATGGACTTCATGAAATTTGTGGCTCAGAAGGATGCTGATATCGATCCCCTTAACACATTTTTCCTAGAATCGGATAAGAGGGATTCCACCGTTAGGCAATATGATTCTGCTGTTAAGAAGTTAGCGAGGTTTCTGAGGGACTCTGATGTTCAGACAATGACTGCCAATCTGGCAGTTACTTTTTTCAGAACTTTGTTTGAAGGGGGGCTAGCTGTTAGTATTATTAACACGATCAAGTCCGCCTTGAAGAAGATATTTCAATTCGGGTTCAAGATTGATCTTACGGATTCATATTTCTCATCTTTTCCCAAAGCTTGTGCTAGACTAAAACTGGCAACCTGTCCACGCGCGGTTTTTTGGTTTCTAAATGATGTCCTTAAATTGGCTTCTGACACTGATAATGACTCATGCTCCTACATAACAATTCTTAGGAAAACATTATTCTTGGTAAGTTCAGCTTCAGGAGCCAGAATATCTGAACTCTTGGCCTTATCTAGAGAGCCGGGTAGCATTGACTTTCTTTCTTCTGACGAGGTCTTGCTCTCTCCAGATAGGCATTTCTTAGCAAAGAATGAGGATCCCCAGTCTAGATGGACTCCGTGGAAAGATTGTTCCACTCTCTCAGGATCTCTCCCTGTGCCCTGTTAACTCTCTGAAAGCTTACTTGAATAGAACTCCTAATACATCTTCAGGCCCTTTGTTTGTTCTAGAACATGGAGGAACTATTTCCCTGAAGGGAATTAGGCAGCAGATTCCTTA
>NC_090739.1:91792853-91805353 GCF_036898095.1 Palaemon carinicauda | reverse complement strand
CAACCCTACTAGAGGATCCTTGTATAGGGCTACATATCGAGGTAGTTTCTTGAAGACGCTCGTGATGAAGAGGTCGATCTGCAGTTCCGGGACTTGTTCCCATCTGGGAGGGAATAGGTCTGCGTCCATGGATCATTCCAACTCTATCGGCTTGAATCGAAATAGAGCATCCACTGTTACATTGTGGATCAATTGTATATGAACTGCCAACAGGTGCCATCCCTTTAAGAAAGTGATGGTTAACTTCACCTAGACTGTATGAGACATTCTTTAGCATTATTGATTGTGACGTCTCATTATCGCTTTGGGGTCCCAAATCAGTCGTAAGAAGTCTGATCTGTGTGGAGGGAGCTTCCCCACTCATGATGGGACCAGCAGAGTTTTGGGACTTTCGTGCTTTAATTTTTGTTAGAGAAGCGATTAAAGAGGGACCAATATCGGTATTTTTTATCTCTTCAAGCGTTTGATGCGTATTTTCTCCAGGATCTTAACGCATCTTTCCGCTGTGCTCTTAGCACTAGGTCTGTCACTATTGCGGACTGGGAAGAGTTTAGCGCTTCTTCCTGTTAGCGTCTTGGAAATCTGACTGATTACCTGAGTCTCTTGACAGACCTCGCAACCTCCTTTTATATTCCCAAGGGAAAGGAGAGTTGATGTGACCGCGGCCTTCAATGGTTTTTCAGCCATTGAAACCCTTAAGCTGGAGAGAGTCGAGATTCTTGAAGCTTATCTTTCCTCCGTGATGTCCCGGGAACCGGGTCATTTCTTTGGATGCACATCGACCAGCCACTTTGGGTGCTGCCCACCCCAGCCTCTCGTCCAGGTACATTAATGCCTGAATCATTTCTAGGCTTGGCTTTAACGTGACTAAGTCAGCCAATCCTATGAAGATATTTAGGACTGTGTCTAGTCCGACACTTGTCTTTCCTTAGGATGTATGTTACTATCTGTAACTTGAATTCTAGATAGAAGGAAAGGGAGTGATTGACTGGAAGTTGCCACAGGACAACTTTCAGGTCTGATAAGACTACGAACACCCCTATCTGGAACAAGGTCCATATGTTCGGAAGGATTAACATTCTAAACTTGCTGTTTTCTATGAACTTCTTGAGTTGCGACAAGTTCAGAATGACTCAGAGATTTCTTGAGTCATTCTCGTGAACACAAAACAGACTTCCATGGAATTCGATAGACTATAGTTTTCTTACCAACTGTATGCTCTAGAGCTCTCAGGTATACTCCTCCAGGAGGGTTTTGGATTGTAGGAGAAGGTACGGAAATGATGGTGGAGACATTTCTGTTTCCCATCAAAGTCCCACCTTGAATAGGCCTTGGAACCAAGGATCAAAGGTCCGACGATCCTGAAGGAACATTCCTCCTAGCAGAAGCATCTTCATGCTTCGAATAGTCAGTAGGTTTAAACTTTTGACCACCTGCCTGTGGCACCGTGGTCAGTGGAATAGTAGGATGTTGTTGAGCAGCCCGGATATTTCCAGCATTTCCCGTCTTCTTTTTAGGTTGGGGACCCACAACCATGGAAGATTTTCTCTATGAAAGGATGCCCCACTTTTGGAGAAGACTTGTGTTCTCCATGGTGGCGTTCTTAATCACTTTCCTAACTACCACGTGTGGGAGGAGGTCTTTACCCCAGATGTTGGAAGATATTAGCTTCCTTGTTTCGTGTTTCACTGCTGCAGCAGCGAACACAAACTCTCTACACGCTCTCCTAGCCTTCATAAAGGTGTAAAGGTCCTTCACTAAGGTAGCCATACGCATTTTGGCTAGGACCATAATATGTCTGGGGTATTTTGGTAGGTTGAACACAACTCTATGTAGTTTTGTAGAGAAAGGGAGGCTGCAAGTCTCCCCTTTGTCTCTTGTTCATTATACAAGAGCAACTCAGATAATTTAGGGGGACATTCATTAAATTGTCGACTTGCGACGTCCGCGTCTAATCTTCCTACTGAAAAGGTTAAATGGACTTCCTTCCAGTCCTTTTCCTGTCTGGGAAAAGCTGGTGACAGAGGCATGCACTCCTCGAGTGCTGGACATGGCCTACCCGGCTCCACTGCTTTGGCAACAGATGTAAATGCCTTCCCCATAAAGAGGAATGAGATTGAAGCAGGAGCAAGAAAGGAAGGTTGTCTGTTATTCAGTGAAAATAACCTTCGACTCTGAATAACCCACCTTTTTCAGGCTACCTGAGAGGATAGTCTGTGCCTTATCATGGTCGAGAATCATGATCTCCTTTGATTCTGTTCCTTTTCTTGACTTTGGTTCATACCTCAGTCGAACCAAACAATTAGGGAAAGCATCAAAGCTTGGCCAGAATTCAATTTAGTCCAAAGGAACAGCACCCATTTTCTCTGAGATGTAGAGTTTGCCATTTAAAATTGGCATCAGCTCCGCAAACCTCCAGGGATTGGTTTTGGAGCATGTTGGAAGGTCTTGATCCATGGGTCATTTGAATGACCCTTGGGAAGCGACAAGAGAAGCTTTACGAGGCTCTATCTTAGGTTTTAATTCCTGCTTTTCGTTTTGTTTACGAAAGCTCTCTATTTGATTATTCAGTTGGATACATAATTGTTCCATTCTATCTAATAGAGGGGTAGAAGACGAAGATGTCGACGTCTATGGCTCTAGAGCCGGCATAGGCGGAGAAAATTCCGACACGACATTTTCCTCTTCTACCCTGGGGCACTTCTTGCCCTTATTCCCAAAGGTTATCTGGCCGTCAGGGGATGTAGTAGGTGCCTAAGGCACTACTATTTCCTTACTTGCTTTCGAAAATAGTAGTTTACGCATCCTATCATTAGGTAGGTAAGGTCCCAGAGGGATTTTCTGGAAGCATCTCACCCAGTTGCGTAATTTGTATTGAGCTGTATCCCCAGTCTCCGTAGACTTGGGATTCTCGAAACCTTCGGACATTAATGTCCGACATATATTGCAAACCTGCGGGTTCCAATAATGTAGGGATCCGGAAATAATATTACAGGGGGCATGAAACATGAAAGTATTATGACCGTAAAAATACTTACTCTTGGCTTTTCAGAAAACTGCAGGACAAGGTATCTGGTGTTCCTCCTGTAAAGAAAGGAAAACTGAATGAGTATACAAAGGATTATCTCCCTGATAATCAACATGCAAAGGTCATCTATGATAGAATAGCTTGGGATAGTAAGCTATAGAGGGATAGTAGGAGACACATACTTGTGTACCCCCATAAGCAAATGCTGTCACCTCCCCCCAGTATTAACTATATGGAGATTCCTCTAACAAGGAACTCCAAGTAGAAAGGCTCTTACCCCTAAGGGTAGAGAAGTACTAATTCACTCTCCCTTTTTATTGTTAATACTGTGGGGTCAGGATGACTGATTCTCAATCAGAATATTGAAGAAATATTATTCTTTCAATATAGGAGCGGTACCAGCAGAATGCTCGCACAAGGGTACCCATGGTATGTTATAAATTACTACTGTATAATGGTACAGTAGTTTTCTATTTGCAGTAAGTCTATATTGCAAATTACTGGCTACTGTACAATCATGTATTGTAGTTCAGTTAGTATGTTGCCTTTGTAGCAGCATTTGGCACTACGGTCCAGCTGGCATGAAGCCGGCTGGACTGGGGAAAATAAAGACATATATTTGTGTATCACACTCAGCTTATTTGCCGTAGCCTTCCTTACAATATTAAATTATAGAGTTTCCTGATCAGGGGGACTCAAGGATAAAGACTCTACCCTTTAAGGGTTAGAAGTGTATCACCCCTGCCTTGAAGCTATTTAATATTGTAGGGTAATCCGAATACTGATTTCTAATCAGGATATTGATGAAATTATATTCATTCAATATGGGATTGGGTTCAGCAAATGCCTGTGTAGGGATATCCAAGATATATTGGAAATAACTACTAGTATAAAATATATAGTCGTTTTCTATCTGCAGTATATTCTATACTGCAAATATACTGGCTACCTGTCTCACATATACTCTAGTTCAGACGGCATGTTGCCGGCATAGCTAGGTCTTGCCAGCATATCTAGTATGCTAGCTAGAGAGAGAGAGATAGCATGGAGTAAAGGCTACTCCTTTACTGTGTATGTCTACAGTAATTAAGGATGTAAAAGTCTAATTTTACTGCCTTTCTTCAGAAAGAAGGTTCTAAAGGAAGGGGAGAATGTACAATTCAGGCTTCCATCCAGCTACAGTACTATTGACGGCAAGGTGCCGCCAATACACTGCCGGCAGGCTACCCTCCGGCAGTATCAGTACAGTCGGTGTGCTGCCATCTGAGTCAGCACTTATCTGCGCGGCCTAGGCGGCGGTATTCTGGCAACAGAACCTATGGATAGCAGTCCAAGGAGAACTGAAGAACGTTGGGGACAGAAGGGACTTCCCACTCACAGCCATCATGGCTGCCGGCAGCCGCCAGTTACCGGCAGCCACCTTAGCTGCCGGCAGTCGTCAGCTACCGGCAGAGACCATAGTTGCCGGCAGATGATGTTGCTGCCAACAGTATGCATTGCCGCCAGCCACCATCATGGTCGCTGGCAGTTGAAAGACATATGGTTACTGACATTCAACGTGGCTGCTGGCAGTTGTCATGGCTGCCTGCAGCTAGCATAGCTACCGGCAGCCGGACAGAGGTCTTAGAGAGGGAGTCTGGCCGGCTCCGATAACCCACCGGCAACGGTAAGGTTGCAATATGCCAGCCCAATGAAAGATAATGGCTTGGCCATCAAAGGTGGACAGAGGTGTAGGGAACAGGGTCCTGTATAGCGTGTGAAAGGAACTGGCAAAATTGTCAGTCCTACCACCCCTTAAAAGAAACTCTGTTTCAGTATCGGCAGAATCCTAGGTGACAGGAGAGTCTCAGTTCTCCAACCTAGAGATTGCCGATACAGTTAAGGGGATGGCGGCATTGCCACCTCCTCTCAAAAAGGGAGAAACAGAGTTCCAGTGCCCCGTCATCCTAGGTAAAAGAAGAATAATACTCTTCAGCCTAGGGGACTGCAGCACAGGACTAGTCTTCTAGTGCAGCTAGGGAGGGCTAACCTCCAATGCCGGCAGCTTAGCCGGCAGGGGAATGATGGTATCCTACAACCCATTCACCCTGCCGACAGGTCGCCGACATAAGACTAAATACTTTGAGATTCTGACTAAATCCCAAAACCTGCTGGTATACCACAACCAGCGGTTTAAGGGAAGAGACAGGAAAAACCCTAGGCTAGTCATGTCTGAATAAAATTCATGGCACGGCCACTAAGGTTGTAGCCTGAAGCTACACTCAAAGGGAAAAGAGATTACTGTACCAACCGTGTGTCACACGATTGTATATAGTTAATTTTGTGCTTGTATCTTCACTCTCCCCTCGCACTAAAAAGAATCTGAAAAATCATGTCTGCTTTTTTCCTCTGTAACATTGTCGATTTCTCAACATGACAATTCTTGTTGCTTGGAAATTTTGTATATAAAGGAGAGTGTTCTACAATAAACTCACTCAGTTGCTTTCACACTGCCTTTGAGTTCACAACCTTCTCTCGGCCCGTTACATTAGTGACCCCAGAAGTCGACTCGCTTCCACCGCCTTCCACCCCCACCCCTCTTGCCCCTCAATCGTTGGTACTATGAAGGACTCTACAGAAGTTGGCACTGTAGCTGCCCCATTGAAACTTTCACCGTTCACCAGCGGAGAGGCGTTTGCTTGGTTTCAGCGCGCAGAAGTCCAGTTTCGCATCAAGGGCGTGACTCGCTCAACCATCAAAGCAGATTATGTTCTCGCGGCGATACCCGAGGACACCTTCCCGGAAATATCCGACTGGCTTTGTGAACAAGGAGACATCCCAATAGCGTATGACGCCCTCAAAACATACCTTCTTCAGCAGAAAACTGTCCAAGGCAGAATCGGGTTATTCTACCTTCGATCGAGAATTGCTGGCGGTGCACTTGGCTGTCCGTCACTTTCGCCATTTCTTAGAAGGTACGCCCTTCGTCATTCGCACAGACCACATGCCTCTGGTGCACGCCTTTACTCGACAGTCTGATGCCTGGTCCGCCCGGCAACGCCGACATCTCTCTGCCGTGGCTGAATACTATTGCACCCTTCAATACATCCCTGGGAAAATGAATCCTGTTGCCGATGCCCTGTCAAGAAACACGTTGGCTGCCGTTCAACTGGGATTGAATTACAACGCCCTGGCTGAAGCCCGACGACAGGATCCAGAGTATCAAGCATGTAGAACATCCTGCACTTCCCTCCGTTGGGAAGACTTTCCCCTTGAAGACTCCAACACCACCCTCCTCTGTGACGTCAGTACTGGTAGACCGCGACCTTGGATTCCTGCTCCCATGCGACGGCAGGTGTTTGATTTCATTCACGGCCTTTCACATCTCTCGTGCTGTTCTACTGCACAGCTGCTGAAGGCAAAGTTCATTTAGGACGGCATTTCTAAGGATGCTAAGGATTTGGTCCGTGCCTGTACTTCTTGCCAAACTTCCAAAGTACATCGACACACGGATTCAGGAGTGGGCACCTTTCCTCAACCTCAGTGTCGTTTCGCACACATTCACGTCGATGTTGTAGGCCCCCTACCCACATCACAAGGACATCGTTACCTGTTTACCATCATCGACCGCTCCACTCGTTGGCCTGAAGCCATTCCCATGGAAACTGCAACGTCCGCCTCATGTACATCCGCCTTACTCTCTGGATGGATTGCAAGATTTGGTATCCCTGAGCATATCACTTCCGACAGGGGAACCACTTTCACCTCTCAACTGTGGACATCATTAGGGAATCTCCTGGGCATCACCCTACATCAGACAACGGCCTATAACCCCACTGCCAATGGAATGGTTGAACATTTTCATCGCACCCTCAAAGCAGCTTTGATGTCCCGCTACAAGGATTCCAACTGGTTTACTCAGCTTCCCTGGGTCCTCCTGGGACTAAGGACCACTCCTAAAGACGTCCTCGATGTCTCGGCAGCTGAAATGCTGTATGGCGACCGTTGGTCGTCCCTGCCGAATTTTTTCCTTCTACAACATCCTCCGACGATCTCCAGCGCATACGTCACGTCGTGGGAAAATTTACTCCATGCCGCCAGACTTACAAGCCCACAGCGAAGCATCATATACCAACAGACTTGCACTCTGCAATGCATGTCTTCCTGCGCAACGACACTATCAAGCCACCGCTAAGGCCCCCTTACACGGGCCCTTTCCTTGTGATCCACCGCAGTCCGAAAGCATTCCTATTAAACATTCGTGGCAAAGAAGACTGGGTCTCCATTGATCGTCTAAAACCCGCCTACAGTTCGCCTCTCTAGATCAGGGTGCCCTATTTAACATGTACAGTATGTCATTTTTAGGGGGGGAGCCATATACCAACCGTGTATCACACGATCGTACATTGTTCATTTTGTGTTTGTATCTTTGCTCTCCCCTCGCACTAAAAAGAACCTGAAAATCATGTCTGCTTTTTTTCCTCTGTAACATTGTCGATTTCTCAACATGAAAATTCTTGTTGCTTTGAAATTTTGTATATAAAGGAGAGTGTTCTACAATAAACTCACTCAGTTGCTTTCACACTGCCTTTGAGTTCACAACCTTCTCTCGGCCAGTTACATTACCTTTAAATATCTATGGAGACGTGTAATGTTTCATATAATTCTAGGAGGTATCAGTCTCCACTTGAATTGAAAAAACAATACACCAGGGTAACCGGGGAAATGTCTGAACAGATAAGAAAACGCCTAGGTTAGGTTACCTAGGCTAGTCGAGATCTCGGTTACCTAAATCACTGAAACTCTAACTATACAATCGACATGGACAGGAAAATTATGCACATAATCAAAATCTTTACGAGTATAATTTCCTAAATAGCTAAATAACTGAAATATTTAAATAATGCTATTTAAAACTGGAAGTCATTCTCCTAACTAAATAACACATGCCTAACGAACGATGGCGCCCATGGCGCCTCCAGTAACCGGCCTAGCTCTTAGGCACAATAAATTACTCTAATTTCATTGTGAAACAGGAGCTACAATATACTCATACTAAAGACCCGATACTCAACTTTCCAGAGGCGGAAGAAGATGGAAAAAGTATAATTATAGTCCTTGTAAAACGATCAAAAAGTTTGATCAACAGGCAATACCACCGAGCGAAATCGCTACAAAATAAGGAATGTCCGTCATCGTGGAGATGGCACTGTTATCATACTCAATAGTAGTACGATAACGGGGGTAACCTTGATACGGCTCCCCATCTATTCTGCCACACCTCCTTGAAGCGTAAATGCTATTAGGGGTGCAGATTGCTATGTGGCGTGTCATGAATACGTCCTCTGATATTATGCGATATTCTTAAGAGAAAATTTAAGGATATTCGCGCCAGGAGTTAGAATTCTGGATACCTAAAGGTAAAATTCTCTGGGAATATCACTGTAGTACATATATCCCTTAGGAAGCTAGTTTAAGGAACTTCCATGTCAGCTTGAGCCAACCTCCCCCCCCCAATATATATATATATATATATATATATATATATATATATAATATATATATATATATCATATATAGATAATATAATTTATACAACTCATACTTGAGATCGAACGCTGGCCCCTTCTATTGAAAGGCCAGGTCAAAACCAACCATGCCACGAGAGGCCATAAAAGAAATCGGAACCTAAAGCTACCCAGCTGTCAAGGATTCACCTGGCGAGACATCAGTCTCTTACCGGCGAGTTTTACCCGATTTCCCGGCCCACCACGTGACACTATTGGTAGTAATTCATTCAAATTACCCCTAATGAGTCTATGTGGATAAATATCAACACAACATCGTGTTCAAATAGAAATAAATTTCTACCTCATACTTGGGATCGAACGCTGGCCCCTTCTAATGAAAGGCATGGTCGAAACCAACCATGCCACGAGAGGCCTCTTGTGGCATGGTTGGTTTCGACCATGCCTTTCATTAGAAGGGGCCAGCGTTCGATCCCAAGTATGAGGTAGAAATTTATTTATATATATATATATATATATATATATATATATATATATATGATAAATTTTGCATATTTAAATGTGTTTTTCATGTTCCAATAAGCCATATAAGTTTGTGATACATTAATGTCTGGATTCTCTTAACGCCCTCGGGATCAGAGCCCCAGGCGAAATCACACAAAGACAAGAGCCTGTGGCCGGCCGGGAATCGAACCCTGGTTGGCAAGCTTGTATAGACAGTGACTAAACCACTTGGCCACGAAGAAAGATAAAAGTCAATGACAATTCTTCTGTACTTATACTTGTCGAATTCAGGTGTTTTGTACTTAGAATTGAAATCAACCCATCTTCACCATCGTAGCTAATTGCTAGTTTGTTACTTGGCATTCAATTAATGATAAATTTTGAACATTTAATCGTGTTTTTCATATTCAAATAAGCCATATAAGTTTTTGATATATTAATGTCTGGATTCTCTTAACGACCTCGGGATAAGAGCCCCAGGCGAAATCACACAAAGACAAGAGCCTGTGGCCAGCTGGGAATTGAACCCTGGTCGGCAAGCTTGTATAGACAGTGACTAAACCACTTGGCCACGAAGAAAGATAAAAGTCAATGACAATTCTTCTGTACTTATACCTGTCGAATTCAGGTGTTTCGTACTTAGAATTGAAATCAACCCATCTTCACCTTCGTTGCTAATTGGTAGTTTGTTACTTGGCATTCAATTAATGATAAATTTTGCACATTTAATCGTGTTTTTCATATTCAAATAGGCCATATAAGTTTTTGATATATTAATGTCTGGATTTTCTTAACGACCTCGGGATCACAGCCCCAGGCGAAATCACACAAAGACTAGAGCTTGTGACTGGCCAGGAATCGAACCCTGGTCGGCAAGCTTGTATAGACAGTGACTAAACCACTTGGCCACGAAGAAAGATAAAAGGTGATGACAATTCTTCTGTACTTATACCTGTCGAATTCAGGTGTTTCGTACTTAGAATTGAAATCAACCCATCTTCACCATCGTAGCTAATTGGTAGTTTGTTACTTGGCATTCGATTAATGATAAATTTTGCACATTTAAACGTGTTTTTCATATTCAAATAAGCCATATAAGTTTTTGATACATTAATGTCTGGATTCTCTTAACGACCTCGGGATCAGAGTCCCAGTCGAAATCACACAAAGACAAGAGCTTGTGACCGGCCGGGAATCGAACACTGGTCGGCAAGCTTGTATAGACAGTGACTAAACCACTTGGCCACGAAGAAAGATAAAAGTCAACTTATATGGCTTATTGGAATATACATATATATATATATATATATATATATATATATATATATATATATATATATATATATATATATAATATATATATATACATATATACATATATAAAAATGTGTGTGTGTGTCTGTGTGTTTGCAATATTAGTAGGCTGCCTGGGCACTAGCCATCCATTGAGATACTGCCGCTAGAGAGTTCGGGGTCCTTTGACTGGCCAGACAATCCTACATTAGATCCTTCTCTCTGGCTGCGGTTCATTTCACTTTTGCATACACACACACAATAGTCAACAGTCTGTCATATTCTTTACATATTTCCTCTGTCGTCATTAACCTGACAACTCTGAGTTACGAAACAATCCTTAGCTATGGTAAGCAGCTCTTTTAGGAGAAGGATGCTCCAAAATCAAATTATTACTCTCTAGTCTTGGGTAGTATCATAGCCTCTGTACCCTGGCCTTTCACTGTGTAGGGTTAGAGTTTTCTTACTTGAGGTACACTCAGGCACACTATTCTATCTTGTTTCTCCTCTTCTTCTTTAGTTGAAGTTTTTAGAGTGTATATAGGAGATATTTATTTGAATGTTACTGTTCTTACAATATCATATTTTTCTTTGTTTCTTTTCCTCACTGGACTATTTTTCCTGTTGGAGCGCCTGGGATTATGGCCTCATGCTTCACCTCTTAAAGTTGTATCTTAGCAATTAATAACGATAGCAATAATAATAATAATGATAATAATAATAATAATATTAATAATAATAATAATAATAATAATAATAATAATAATAATATATCTATATATGTTTATAACATATGGATACATCTATATATATATATATATATATATGTACATATACATATGTATATATATACACACACACACACACACATATATATATATATATATATATAATATATATATATATATAATTATTTAACTATACGATATATCTATTTATCTAGCTATCTATCTATCTATCTATATATATATATATATATATATATACATACATAAGTAAGGTATATATATACATATATATATATATATATATATATGTGTGTGTGTGTGTGTGTGTGTGTGTGTGGGTGAGTTTCTGAGTATGAAGTAAATTGATATGAGTTTTATATGAACTGGCGTACTATTCTTATTTTGTGAATTAAGTTCCCTTTCGTACTGATGAAAATATCAGATATACAATCTCGTAAACACCAATTTTAACGCTTCCAAGAAATGAAGTCATTAACTGTAAACTATAGTGAGAAGTAATTATGTTTTAATGAATATTAGATAAATAAAAGCTGTTTTCATATCAGTTTTATATATGTTAAAAACTATATAAAAAAATTCAAATGTCTTTCAAATTTCATCATTGTCAAAATGACCAACATAAACATGCCAGTAAATAAAAAGAAAAATTATCCATAATAAACTTGTCATTTACAGTTCATTGGATGAACTGTACTAAAAGCTCCACTGTCACCGAATATGAAGCGAAAACTAATTTACTGTAATTAATGTCATTCCTAATAGATAAATTCAATTAATTTCTGAGTACTGTACACGCATAATAGTAATTGAGCCATCGATTCCGAGAGAGCTCTATTCGGGAGGTGGGTGGAGTGTATTTCTTTTAATAATTTTTTCTGTTTTCAAACTCGCCTATGACTCGAAAGATAAGGACACTTCTCATAAATCTGGAACTTGGGCACCAAAGATTGCTTTGGCTGTTTGACTAATGTGTAACAGAGAAAAACAAAGTGCATCTTTTAAACGAGGAACTGGTGATATGATATCAATGATTGCTGTGTTTTTGTTAAAGTATTGAGCAAAAGTAGAGATAAATCCGACTTAAAACATTTTTTTTACAGTATACTGTATACTGCTGGTTCCTTGGCTGTGTAGTATATTAATTTATGAATCAAATATGATAAATATATATTAATATAAAGGGAAAGAAACCAGAACTATGACTAGCGGCTTATGTCCTCATCCCAGTTGTAAATATTTTTGAAAACTATCTTACTTTATAAGGATATCAAATCTCAAGATTCAAAATTTACATACAACTGGAAAAAATTTTGCTTACCGACGTTCTTGAAATCTAGTGCGGTAGGCTGTCTTATTACTGATGTATGCATGAATGAACATGCCAGAATATATTTGCATAACGAGATCCAGACATCTGAT
>NC_090739.1:91767853-91787853 GCF_036898095.1 Palaemon carinicauda | reverse complement strand
TCCTCCTAAACCAAGGGATACATAACTCCCAGCACAACACAACCCTCTTCACAAAGGGATAAGCAGTGGCACCAAACCATACCTGTTTTTCAGGCCTCCCCGGGCCAAACGCTAGCGAACTATGGTCGTCCAAATAGCACCAATTGCTGCTGCTGCTGCTGCTGAAGTATTGATCCTGGATTACGGTTATCAGACCGCTGATGAGCACTAGCGTTCTTTAGCACAATATGTGGACTCCTCTTAATCAAAATTATTCACCCTCCACCTTGACTCCCATTCCAGTCACGTGGAAGTCCAACTCACCATTAACATAACATGGAAAACAGAAAAGGGGCAGGAATTAACAACTGAACCTAAATACCTTCTTTACCAGCCCGCAGATGGCAGGCTGGTGCACACTAAAGAAAAGCAACTTTTAATTTTGAAAATATGAGAGCAATATGTTACAATTATTACTCAAAAGCTAGAATTACGTTACAGCCCCACCCTACCAAGAAATTTTTACGCAAGAAAAAATTTACATAAAAATAGTGAAGCAATCAAAGAACTTGACAGGGGCACAAAGCAAAGCTCTCAATAACTAGGTTCAATAGAGTTTAGAGATAATAAAAAAAATTGTAAGTCCTGCAAAGGAAGAAGATTAAACAAATGTCATCAGTCATTTCCCGGACCCCATCTTCTCCCTTTCCTAACCAACTATCTAAACCTAAACATACTTATCAAAAATTATCAAAAAGAAATTTTCCCAGCACCAAATTGACAAAAATACCCTAAAATAAAGGTACCCAAATGCTAAACCTAACTTAAACTTAACATAGGCATCAGCCAGGGGATGGTTTGTTCTTTGTTACCAGGAGTCCATCCCCCTGGCACATGCTGAAAACCTACAGGGGTGCAGCCCAATCTAGAGCTGCACCCATGTTTACACAAGATTCTGTCCAAAGTCTTTCCTTGGTACAAAACCTTTCCTCGGCACTTTCACCTTTATGGCTTCTTCATATTTAAACACAAAAGGTTTACAAGATCATAAACCCCAATCCTGAGAAGAAAAAAAAAACAATGCATTATAACAAAGAAATAATATTTAATAAATATACAAATAACTCCCGTTTTTGTATTAACAAAAGGCCTTTTCTCCTTACTGTAAATTACAAAAACAATAAAAGACCTGTAACAGAGAGCCTGTTATCTTGACAGGGCATCAGGGATGATATTCTCTCTTCCAGCGATATGCTGAATTAGTAGATCCCACTCCTGGAGACGAAGGCTCCACCTAAGGAGACGGTTATTCTTATTTTTAAAGAAATTCAAGAAGACCAGCGGATTATGATCCGTTCTTACTACAATAGGTCCTGTGCTACCACTTAGGTAAACCTCAAAGTGCTCCAAAGATAAAATGAGTCCTAAAGTCTCCTTTTCAACCGTTGAATATTTTTGCTGAGCTGGAGACAGTTTCTTTGAAAAATACGCCACCGGATACTCTTCACCATCACAACCTTGTGATAATACCGCTCCAACACCCACGTCGCTAGCATACACAGCCAAGCAAAAAGGTTCCTTAAAATTCAGAGTTTTAAGTATTGGAGTGTTAATCATGGTTGACTTCAACTTATCAAAAGCATCCTGACATTCTGCAGTCCAGCAGAAACGCTGACCTTTCATAAGCAAGTTGGTCAGTGGATTAGCCACATCTGCAAAGTTCAATACAAACCGCCTATAATAACCCATCATCCCCAAAAATCGGCGAATACCTCTTCGATTCTCTGGTACCTGAAAATCGAGGATTGACTGAATATTTACCGATTTAGGGAGAATTTTGCCATGTCCCACCTCATGACCTAAATAGATTATTTTGGCTTTTGCAAAATCACACTTGTTTAAATTAATCACCAGACCAGCTGCATGCAGCCTCTCGAACAAACATTCCATGTTTTTCAAATGAGACTCCCAACTATTACTGTAAACTACAAGGTCATCTATGCAGACAACTACCCCCTCTAACTTAACAATCACTTGATTCATCAACCTCTGAAAAGTGGCAGAGGCATTTTTCATACCAAAAGGCATGACATTGCATGAATACAAATCTTCCGACGTAACAAAAGCTGATATTTCTTTAGCCCTTTCTGTTAATGGAACTTGCCAATAACCCTTTAAAAGATCAAACTTACTTATGTACTTGGCAGCGCCTACATCATTTATGCAATCTTCCACCCTGGGCAGAGGAAAACAATCAGACTCAGTAACTGCATTTACCTTACGATAGTCGAAGCACATTCTTTGTCCTCCCCCTTCCTTTTTGACTAGCAGTACTGGAGAACTCCACGGGCTGAAACTCCTTTGAATTAGATCATGACGTAGCATGTATTCTACCTCTTGCTTAATGATGTCCCTTTTGGATGGATTCACTCTATATGGATGTTGTTTAATGGGACGAGCATCTCCCACCTCTACATCATGCATAAGTAGACTGGTTAGTCCTGGAACGTCCTGAAATAAAACTGCGAACTTTGTTATCAAGTTCATTACCTCCTTGGATTGGGTGGCACTTAAATGATCCAACATCCCGTGTAGATTTCCCAAAGCTACGGAATTTCCCAACAAACTCATACTGGAAGTTTCCCCAAATTCTTCTTTCTCCTCCACCTTGGCTAAAGACAGAACTGGTCGGATGGTTTCCCTGCCCTGGTAGGCTTTTAGCATATTAACATGGCATACTTGAGTCTTCTTCCTCCTGTCAGGGGTTTCAACAACATAGTTTAGGTCATTCACCCTCTTTAAGATCTTCCAGGGCCCCGAGAATTTGGCTTTAAATGGATTGCCTGGAATTGGAAGCAACACCAACACCTCTTCGCCAACCTGAAAATTTCGTAATTTGGTTTTCATATCATAACGCTCTTTCATTTTTCTTTGACTCACCTCCAAAGTTTTTAAAGCAAAATCCCAAGAATTGATCAACTTTTCCCTTGAATCCCTTAAAAAGTCCAGCAAATTTACCCGAGGTTTTACTCCCTCCCAGTGATCCTTCACTACTTCTAAAGGTCCCCTTACTTTATGACCAAAAGTTAGTTCAAATGGAGAAAACCCCATTACATCACTAGGAATAGATCTGAAAGCAAATAATAAATAAGGAATTACCTGGTCCCAACTCTTGGGTTCCTGCTGCACATACTTAATAAGCATTGATTTCAATGTTTGGTGAAATCTTTCCAGTTGTCCTTGGCTCTGTGGGTGATAAGGCGAAGAAGTTACATGCTTTATGCCTAATTCTTCCAAACCCTCCTTAAATACTTTACTTTTGAAATTACTCCCACAATCAGACTGAATTACCCTGGGTAAACCAAAATTTCGAAAAGAACCCCAGCAAAGATTTAAGAACCCTCCCAGCATGTATACTCCATAACCCTGGATAGGTACGCTCCTCGGACACCCCTTTAAGGGTATACTCGGACGCGAACGACCCAGACGCCAAAAAAAGTTCTTGAAAAATCAGTTTTTGCAGTAACCTCCTTTTTTTTTGCCAAAAAAAACTTTAATGAATGCTTAAAACAACTGTAAAAATAAATACTACTCATCTGCAGAAAAACTATTTATTATAAATATTTTAAAAAATTAAGTAGAAAAAAAAAGACCTGACATAAAAATTCATAAAAAAAAAGTTTATACATATATACACAAATCCTTTTAGGAATTGATTCTTGAATGTTTAGGACACATCTTGATGTATTTTGGATGAAGTCAGACCCATGGAGGTGAAGATCTGAAATGAGAAAAAAAGGGTAACTTTTTTTGGCCAAAAAAATTTGTCCAAATTTCATGAATTTTTTTGGGTACCCAAATGAAATAGGAAGTGGCTAATTTTTTTAGGGAATAAACATATGTTATCCTAAAATAGAAATATGTAAAAAAATCTTCATTATTTTGTAAATTACATTTATATCAGGGGCCATATCTAAAGGTAATTTTTTGAGTACTTAGAAATTTCGTAGAAAAATACATATATTTAATATATAATATGATATTTATGCAGGTAAAAATATACCAAAATATCACAAATTCTATAGGGAACAAGAATATATATAGATAGGGCAGCTTACGCTTCGGATATGTCCACAAAATGGCCGCCAACCACACTGACTCAGACTCCCCAATCTGCCACTTGAAATGTAGGAAGGGTATGTCAATTTCAAGGTGTTATTTACTAATCTAATTATTATTGGATATGCATAAAAATTGTATGGTGGGTTGCTGGATAATTGTCGATTATTTTACGACTATAAAATTAAAATTCTGACCCAAAAAATTTTTTTTGAAGGGAAATAAAATCGAAAAAAAAAAAAATGTAAAACAATATAATATTTTAGCTAAAAAAATTTGATGATATTCAATCAAAAAAAAAGTAAACAAAATTTTCCGACAAATAAACATCTAGAGGAATCATTACTCTGTGATAGTTCCTTAGTACGTAGTAATTTTGAAAGAATTGGGAAAAAACGAAAAAATGGCAATCACCGGAAAATCGAACACATACCTATATATACGCCATATCTGGCTAAAAATAAAGATAGGCATGGGTAGCCAGATCATCTAGAAACACTTTCCAACACTATAAAATTATAAGTTTTGCGACACTACTTGCCAATTCCTTACGGTAACATGACTAAGCAAAAAAATGCAAAACAAATAAAAAGGGGCAATCGTGGAAAAATGGCCATTCTAATATACGGCATTTCAGAAAAAAAAAATTTCAGCCACGTGCTAGGCAAACCATCAAGGCACATTTTCCGAAAAATAAACATATAAATGAAATATTACTCTGTGATAGTTCCTTAGTACGTAGTAATTTTGAAAGAAATGGGAAAAAACGAAAAAATGGCAATCACAGGAAAATCGAACACATACTTATATATACGCCATATTTGGCTAAAAAAAAAAATAGGCATGGGTAGCCAGATCATCTAGAAACACTTTCCAACACTATAAAAATATAAGTTTTGCGACACTACTTGCCAATTCCTTACGGTAACATGACTAAGCAAAAAAATGCAAAACAAATAAAAAGGGGCACTCGCGGAAAAATGCCCAACATTCTAATATACGGCATCTCAGATAAAAAAAAAAAAAAAGACATGCACGTGTTAGCCCAACCATCAAGGCACACTTTCTAACACAAACATGAAAAAAAAATCAATAATATACGGCAATTCCTTACTACGTAGTAAATTTTTACAAATATTGAAAAAAAACAGAAATTGGCAACCGCAGTTAAATACCCAATATACCAATAACTACGTCGTATCTGACAAAAACAAAATCACGCATGGGTAGCCAGATCATCTAGACACACTTTCCAACACTAAAAAAGCAAAAGTTTTACGATACTATTTCGCAATATCTTACGGAAAAATGACTTGGCAAAAAAATGAAAAAAAATGAAAAAGGGACACTCGCGGTAAATGGCCCGACATTCTAATATACGGCATCTCAGATAAAAAAAAAGACATGCACGTGTTAGCCCAACCATCAAGGCACACTTTCTAACACATAAACATGAAAAAAAAATGAATAATATACGGCAATTCCTTACTACGTAGTAATTTTTACAAATATTGAAAAAAAACAGAAATTGGTAACCGCAGTTAAATACCCAATATACCAATAACTACGTCGTATCTAACAAAAACAAAGTCATGCATGGGTAGCCAGATCATCTAGACACACTTTCCAACACTAAACAAGCAAAAGTTTTACGACCCTATTTGGCAATATCTTACGGAAAAATGACTTGGCAAAAAAATGAAAAAAAATGAAAAAGGGGCACTCGCGGTAAAATGGTCCTCGTGGTGATGAACGACATTTTAACTAAAAAAAAAATCATGCACATGGTAGCCAAACAATCCACCAAGACTTTCCAGAACTGATAACCTATACAAGTTGCACCATTCTACGACAATTTCATAATACGTAATAACTTTGATAATTATGCAAACTACCTTAGAAGGGTAAACTCGGTCGCGAACGACCCCGACGCGTCTCAGAAATCGGGGAAGGAGTACAGCTACAGCAATGCACATCTGGACACTACTAGAGCGTGTAGGGGAGACACCTCCTGCAGGTCGATCACCCACAAATTCAGTCACGGGGGTGAGTCACGTGAGAAAAACCTGTTTTTTTTTGACGCTCGGGGTCGCAAACGACCCATCGTACCTATCCAGGGTTAAAGGAATTGCCTCAGGATACTGTGTGGTCCTATCCATCAGTGTCAAAATATATTGATTTCCACTGTTGGTCCTTGGCAAAGAGACAACTATATCAATTATTACCTCTTCAAAGGGTTCTCCAATGGCTGGAATTGGCTGCAGTGGTGCTTTCGGGATTTTCTGATTCGGCTTCCCCGTTGTCTGGCAGACTTTGCAGGTCTTCACAAACTTCTTTACGTCTCTTCTAAGAGAAGGCCAGAAAAACAAATCTGAAAGTTTTTTAAAAGTTTTATTTATACCTAGATGACCAGACAGAAGGTTGTCATGAGCTAGCTCTAATAACTTACGTCTGTAGTTTACTGGTACCACAATCTGTTCTCTCACCTCCCATGCATCTGCAGGTGCTCGTTTTGGTCGACTTATCCTTTTCAACACTCCGTCCTTCCATTCTAAATGAGGACGACTATTATCCTGACTGACTTGCTTACTCCTCTCCTTCTCAAACTCCGCCTTCTGAGTCGCCGCAAATGTATCAATTGCCCATTTACCATTCTCGTCCTTCACGGAAGACAACATGGGATTTCCTGTTACACTTACCTCAGAACCATTTTTCTCAAATAATTTATCGAGCCCCATTAAGTCCATCTCCCTGGACTTGCCTTGGGCTCCCGAACGCGTGACCATGAAAACAGGCTTTTCAGTCTTTACCGACTTACCTTGCACCAGAGGACAATTACCTGGAGTCCGCATCTCACAGTCGTTGGCCACTATCACGTCCACTCCCTTTATGGGTAATTCATCCACTAATGCCAGACTCATGGGTCCTTTTACCCATTTAGAGTTTAACACTAACTCTACCAAGGGGCATGCCGTTACTGTTCTCGGGAATCCCCCTAGTAACACAAATTTCTCCTGTCCCTGGCTCAGTCCTTCCGGCAATACCGAACGCAAAATTATGGATTGCGCCGCTCCCGTGTCCCTTAAAAGCTTTACCCGTCTCTCTGACCTATTCTGGCCTTTGATGCTCACTACACCTTCAGAGACATACTTTTTGAAACACTCATCTGTTGCAGTCGAATCCCGACCCAACAGACCCACTGGCTTTGCTTTATCCAACCACAACCAGCACTTCTCTTTTATGTGACCTGGTTGCCCACAATGCCAGCACACCAGTTTTCCACCTTTCTTTGGCGACCCTGGCTTCTCACCTCTATCCGGTGATTCCTTTGTCCTCTTTCCAGGTGACTGACTGGCCCCTTTTCCACTTGGATTCCTTTTTGTGCCCCACTTTGCCTTATCACTGAACCGATAGTTCCCCTTGTGGGAAAGGAAAAACTCATCAGCTGCTACAGCCAAAGTATCCAAAAGATCCAACTTAAGATCCTCTAAGTGAGTTTTCAGATCAAAATTAATATTATTTTTAAATTCTTCAATGAGTATCAATTCTTTTAAAGCATCAAAATCTTCCACACCTATGGCTTTCAACCATTCCTGAAAAGCCACTCTTTTCCTCCGTGCAAATTCCACGAAAGTCTCCTCCCATCCCTTCTTCATATTTCGAAATTTCTGACGGTAGGCTTCAGGTACCAGCTCGTACGCTTTTAAAATCAAATTTTTCACTTGGGAATAGTCAGCACTCATTTCTTCGTTCAGGGCAGCATATATTTTCTGTGCTTTACCCATTAACCTACATTGTACCAGCGTAGTCCACATGTTTTCTGGCCATTCTAGTCTATTTGCTAGTTTTTCGAACACAGTGAAAAACTCCAAGGCTTCTGTTTCCTTAAAGACAGGCATTAATTTAATAGCATTCCCTATGTTAAATTTGTTTTCGGCAGGAACTTGCCTTAGGTGGAGTACTTGTAATTCATGCTTTTCCTGTTCTCTTTCCCTTTGTAATCTTGATTGTTCCTGTTCTCTTTCCCGTTCTATTCTTAGTTGTTCCTGATTAAATTTTGCTTGTAACATTACTTTTTCATGAATTCTTTCCTCTTCCCTCGTGGCTATCTGTAGTTTCATTTTCTCTATTTGCAATCTTTCCAATTCTAACCTATCCTGTACCGAAATATATTCAGTCCTATCAACACTACTTTTAGTTTCTTCTTTCCATTTCTTAATGGCCGTCACTAACTGTACTAACAGAGTCCCTTTCTTTGTTCCTGGTGCTACAGAGATATTTATGAATTTTGCAATTTCCTGCAACTCAACCTTCCTTAAATCCCCTATTTCTTCTTCCCAATCAACATTACCTAAATATTCTGCTACCTCAAAACCCACCGCTCCTACCGGATCTTCACCTTTGTCCGACATAGTCTCTTGTCTTAAAAATATGAAGAAAAGAAAAGCAAAGAATAAGTGTAGAATTACCCTTTTGTTTACGTCTCAATCCTTTTCTTATTTACTCTGATGCCGAACTGGAAAACCACTATTAACCAGTTCTACGGAATGTTTTTACTTATCCTGGCAAGGTCGCCAGTGTTACCAGCGGGCCGACCTTCAAATACCAATTAGGCCTTGTTGCTTAATTCAAGGTGGCCGCAAGTAAACTGCCTTACGGCTTTATTTTTACCAGGTTACTGAAGTACACCCAAAACATCAGATTGGTAAACAAGAAAATAATCAAGAATAATCATAAACAAAAGAGGGTAAAAAGAACCTTGGAGACGTCAATGATAATTTATTATACAATATATATATATTTAAACAAACACTCGGCAAAGCTGCTCATGTAAACAAAATAGAAAATTACTTGGAAAACACTCTAATTTCATTTACTCAGTTATATAAATAATAAAGAGAACTTTCAGGACACAGACGGAAAACATACCACACTGAAAACATTTGGAAGAGAGAAGAGTACTAGTAAGAGGTATAGAGGCACAAAAGATTCATATACTACCACCCACTTTCGTCATCTCAAAATAACTCGTCAATATAGAAAAAGTAATAAGAAAGTTTAGAGCCTAGTTAAGTACATATATTCCCTACCTACCTAAACACCTTTCGTGACCGAGAAATACACACAAATATATAAAAAAAAACACACATTATATTAACGAAATTTCGTCCTCCGATGGTACTCATGAAGTGATAATTTTAGAGTCGACTTGATACATAAAAAGGCACAAGGAATGCTCTGACAAGCCTTAACAGTACCTGTCACGAGACCTCACAGGGTCCAGAACGCTATCCATCTATTGCCGATCCTTGGAGTTGCTCATCAGCACAAAACCGTCCTCCTAAACCAAGGGATACATAACTCCCAGCACAACACAACCCTCTTCACTAAGGGATAAGCAGTGGCACCAAACCATACCTGTTTTTCAGGCCTCCCCGGGCCAAACGCTAGCGAACTATGGTCGTCCAAATAGCACCAATTGCTGCTGCTGCTGCTGCTGAAGTATTGATCCTGGATTACGGTTATCAGACCGCTGATGAGCACTAGCGTTCTTTAGCACAATATGTGGACTCCTCTTAATCAAAATTATTTACCCTCCACCTTGACTCCCATTCCAGTCACGTGGAAGTCCAACTCACCATTAACATGACATGGAAAACAGAAAAGGGGCAGGAATTAACAACTGAACCTAAATACCTTCTTTACCAGCCCGCAGATGGCAGGCTGGTGCACACTAAAGAAAAGCAACTTTTAATTTTGAAAATATGAGAGCAATATGTTACAATTATTACTCAAAAGCTAGAATTACGTTACAATATATATATATATATATATATATATATATATATATATATATATATATATATATATATATATATATATATATATATATATATATATATATATATATATATATATATATATATATATATGCGTGCGTTTGTGTGTGTGTATTTATATTCATCACCTAATATTTTTCCTTTCATATCGGCTGTGTTTTGTATGCGTTTGAGATCCATGTATTACTACATACATTCCAATCAGATACTTGTATTCACAGTTCTGGTAAGACATACACACAACCCTTTCACCGCGTTAAGGTATCCCCACTCGGAAAGGGATCTATACACACACACACACACACACATATATATATATATATATATATATATATATATATATATATATATATATATATATATATATATATATATATATATATATATATATATATATACATATATACATACATACATATATATATATATATATATATATATATATATATATATATATATATATATATATATATAATTTCATTTCGTATATTTTTGTGAGCTGTCTGGCTTAACACCATTTTTATATGTACGTGTATAATGGTAATTCCAGGTTCATCTCCTGAGTGAGGATAAGTGGAAGAGTATATTACAATAAATCTCCTTTAAACTTCAGTTGACTTAGGCAGTAAATTTGATTTCAAGAGTGATATTTAGACGACATCATCATCATCATCATCATTTCAGCCTTCAAAAGTCCTTTGTTGGATGTAGGCCTTCCCCAGGTTTCTCCACAGACTTCTATCGCAAGCTATTCTGTGCCACTGTTGCTTATGTTGGTCTAAGTCATCTCGTCTGCGGGTTTTTTGTCTTCCTCGGTTTCTTGTGTATCCTCGGGGTGTCCAGAAGGTTGTTCGTGATGTCCATCGGTTGTCTGTCATCCTGGCAATGTGCCCTGCTAGTTCCATTTGAGCTTGCTAATGGTTTCAAGGATATCCATTACTTTAGTTTTTTGACGTATCCATTTAGCCGTTTTTCTATCCTTCCATGTTAGATTTAGCATAATTCTCTCATGTGCCCTCTGCATTGTTCGTAATTTAAGGGAAAGCTTTTTTGTTAGATTCCAAGTTTCGGCCCCATAGGTGACAGTGGGGAGGATACACTGATCATAGACGACATAATATGGTAGTAGATTGGTCAGGGCACCAACCACCCGTTGAGATACTAATACTAGAGTTTTAGGGTCTTTTGGCTGGCCATATATTGGATCTTTCTCTCTGGTTACCATACATTTTCCTTTTACCTACACACATGCGCTGAAGAGTCTGGCTTATTCTCTACATATTCTTCTCTGTCCTCATACACCTGACAACACAGATTACCAAACAATTCTTCTTTAGTCAAGGGGTTACTGCATTGTAATTGTTCAGTGGTTATTTTTACCTTGGTAAGGGTAGAAAAGACACTCCAAAATCAAACCATTGGTCTCTAGTCTTGGTTAGTGCCATAGCCTCAGTACCATGGTCTTCCACTGTCTTGGGTTAGAGTTCTCTTGTTTGAGGGTACAATCGAGCACACTATTCTATCTTATTCTCTTCCTCTTTATTTTGTTAATGTTTTTAGAGTTTAAATTTATTTCAATGTTGTTACTATTCTTAAGATATATCGTTTTCGTTTTGTTCTTCCCTTACTGAGCTCTTTTCCCTGTTGGAGCCCCTGGGCTTATAGCATCCTGCTTTTCCAACTATTGTTGTAGCTCAGCAAATAATAATAATAATAATAATAATAATAATAATAATAATAATAATAATAATAATAATAATTGAAGTCTTAGTTAGCGTTACGGCGACTCTAAGCAGTAATGCTATTGATTCTCTAAAATTGGGAGGTTAACCAAGTCTGTTGTTATCCATACTATGAGTATACAGGATATTGTGTTATGTATATTTTTGTATAAGTGTAGTTGTATACAAAGTGATGTTCGGATTTATATATTTTCTATTATGATAACAAGCTATCTCATTCGAAACATGGCGAACACTCAATTCTATAATCTTGGATCTCTTGTTTCTCCTTCACTTCGTCTCCAGTCACCAGTACATAATTCACCGGTTAGATCAACCGCGGCACAACGGGTATCAGCGATAAGTGACCATATCACCCTTACGATCGTCTCCCAAGTTCGAGTTCATATTTCTTGTCCTGGAGGTGAGGAGAGATAGGGATTTTTTATCTTTCGTGAAATAGAAGGAATTTATGAGCTGAAGAAACATTATGATACAAATTTATGAGTTTGACTTTTCTTTTCTCAACATGTGGTTCAATGATCTAAAGACTGTTATTAAACATTCTTTTTATGAGAAATCCAAACGCAGTATTTTATTGAGGTGTCAAACATCCACAACTAATTTTCCATTAGGTAGATATACGTTTGATATTATTTTCTTTTTTTCGATAATCATTGATATTATTTATAACATTTTACTGATGATTGGCATTATTATCGAAGACTTGCTTTGCTATCAGGAATGCCAATAAACGAGTTTTTCCAAATAAATCTGATTTTTATAGCTATGCCTCTGATGTATTTCTGCATGATGAATTACAGCAGTATGCAATCAATTGGTGGCTGATATCATCAAGTCTGATGGTATGAATATACTTTTAGAGATTTTATTTTATCTATTCCTGTGTGCGTAGGGTACTCGAGTGTTATATGCACGTTAGAATTATTTGTATTTTAATATAAATCTTATGAAAAAGGCTTATTTTTTTATGTATGTTGATGTAGAAAATAAAACAACTAATTTTATTATATGTTTATGTAATTGTAACTCAGGAATATTGTTGGGTTTTATTATGTTTGTGTAATTTTAACTCGAGAGTAATGTTGGGTTTTAGAACGAGAGTTCTAGATACTGCTTCGGCGCCAGACCTCTGACGGGCGTGAGTTATACAAGATGATTCTAGAGTGGGTCCGTGGCGTGGCGTCATGTTGCATAATGCTTGTTCTGGGCGCCTCTCGTCCGTCAGGAATATTAAGGAGTATTGGTCCCTCGTATATAAAGGACAGGTGACGAGCGGGAAAGGGCAGATTATACTTATACACTGCTGATGTTTGGAGACATTTCAGCTACATCCACTGTGACCTGAAATTAGTTAATGAACTTGCAACGACATAATATCTTGAAGAAGATAAAGGAGTTCATGATTCCATCTGTTTAAACGTCAGAAGCTGTGTTCCTACGTATCAACTTTTTATATCTGAAAGTAAACAACGTCATATGTACCTCGCTGCATAGAAGTTTGTGAAGTAAACTCAAGACCTGCTTCTTTTGTAGAACTCAAGTATCGGATCGGATCGGATCGGATAAGTATAGGGAAGTGGGGAATATGGGGAAAGAAAGATTACCCATGGTTACAAACCAGTTTATAGCCCGAAGGCGGGTACTCGGGATGGGAAAGAATAAGGAAAAAGGGAGAAAGAGAAGTACAGGAGAAGAATAAAAGAGAGGGGCAGACCCTCATGCGATGTTAGATAGTATTAAAAGCAATTTGAGAAAAGAAAAGACAGGCAGGGAGAGGAAAGGTTTTTTGACTCTACGTCTAGCCCTTGCTGCAGAAGTCTGCTCGTCTGACACCTATTTTGATGGATAAAAAAGGTATGATTGTTGAAAAATTATGATATTTTAATGAAATATCAACCTAACTGTTGAAATAATATTTAATGATGCTGTGTTTATTTATTTATTTATTTATTTATTTATTTTTAATCAGATGCTATATATCTGGACCTGGGAGGATCACAATTGATCTTAGGCTCCAGTCTCCTCCACCATTTATGATCACGAGCATGTTCGATAGTGAGATTTCTAGTTAGGGTGCAAAGGTTATCATCATCTAAAGCAAGTTTGTCCCAGGTTTTCTGGCCAAGCCTGTGAAACCTGACATTAATAGGCTCCAATTGAGAATACTGATGTAATTCCCTGATTTTGTTGTTAGAGGGAGGGCTCTCTTTGTAGGCTCTCCTCAAAGCCCTATTTTGTATTGCCTGCATTTTATTTAGTGAAGATTTGCTAAGGGCTCCAAATATTATAGTGGGGTACTCTAGCTGAGGTCTTACTAATGATTTATATAAACGAAGTTGAGTTTTAGTTGACAAATTTTTAAACCGTTTTAATTTATTGAGAGTTACTTTAGAAGCAGTTATTCTCGCCTTAACATGTGGAAGGATGCCAGATTTTTTGGAAGTTACACCCAAGTATTGTTGCCTTTTGTTTGAATAGATTTCTTACATTGTCTACTATAATTTCTGTAGGATTGCGAACTGAAATTGATAAGAGCTGAAATTTGTTAATATATTTTGTTATTTTCCATTTCTTTTCGTAGTTGTTGATTTTTTGTATTTCCCTGACCGTTTTTATTTGCAGCATACATTTATTTTTATTAGGGATAGTTATTACTTGGGCGTGGTCATCTACAAACATGATTTGCAGACAACCTGAAATAGGAGGAGGGGTATCTTGAATGTGAAAGTTATAAAGTGAAGTTTAGAGAACACTACCCTGAGGAACTCCAGATAGTAGCGGAAACTCTGGTCCTATAAACTCTTTTATCTTGATCATGGCCAATCGATTGTCAAGGAAGTTGCATAATTATCTGGTTGCTAAGTTTGGTAATTGTGCTTCTATCAACTTGTATTTAAGACCCTCATGCCATACCTTATCGAAAGCTCGGCTGACATCTCTAGAAATTAGGTTACAGCTACCTCTAAGACTTGACTTAACAGCAATAAATTCATACAGACGGGCTAATGCAAGTGGGGTCCCTTTGCCCCTTGGAAATCCATATTGGTTTTTATTTGTAAGTAAATTTTCCTCAAGGAAATCCTCAAATCTTTCTTTAATATTTTTTTCAAGAACCTTACCAGGAGTCTCTAATAAGGATATTGGTCTATAGTTAGAGACAGTGGTGATATCTTTGCCTTTTTTCCCTACAAAGGGGATTAATGCTCTTTTGAAATATTCTGGCCAATAACCCATACTCAGAGTTTCGTTAAAGTTGTTGCAAAGAAAGGAGAGCATTGAATTTGGCAAGTTTTTAAGGATAAGTTTATTTACTTTAGAGTGGCCTGGATCATTGTTTTTAAAACTTTTTTTAATTATTTTGATTATATCTTGAAGTTGGATAGGTTTGAGAAAAGGATTATCTTCGTCAAGCTTCCCATGATCTACTGAATCATAAGGTATTATACGATCAGTATCTTCACGGATTGTCTCAGTGACATGCTGCTCATGTTGTTGGTCAAACCTTAGATTTTCTATTGGGTTTATTTTAAAGATATTGGACCAGAAGTCTCTGAAGATTACCTCGTGATCTTGGGATGAATAGATTTTTTCGTTATTATGGGTGATGTATGCTATAGGTTGAGCTTAACAGTTTTCTGATCACATTCCAAAATTTTGCAGGGTCTTTATAGCAGTCTTCACATTTATCTATAAGAGCCTCCCAGGTTGAATGAATAAGTTCAATTGATTCTATTTTGATCCCTTCTTGTATATTATGAATGTAATCTAAGAGTTGATGTGTGGGACCTCAGTTCTTTAATTCTATTGCTTGTTTATATCGGATCTGAAGTAGTTAAAGAGAATCTGTTTCTTTGGTATAAGGTAAGATCCTTTGAGTTTTGAACGGGATATGGAGCTCGGATGCTTCCTTGATCCTCCTATACCAAAAAGCTATCTTGCCGTCTATATAAGATTTATCCTTTAAGATATTATCGGGTTCGTCAAAAGTAGAGAGAGAGAGTCATCGAGTGTGTCCTTAAAACGTTCCCAGTTCGCATTGTTCATATCTATTGTTGGACTAGTGACTACCATAATGGGTCTCATAGTAAGCTTTAAAATAATAGGAAGATGATCTGATGTGGTTAAGGGGCCTTGAGTAATTTAATAATGGAAAATGTGAAATCTATTGGAAAGAAGTATATCAGGCTTACTAGAGGTTCTTCTGTTAACTATTAAGGGCGCTAGAACCAAAAAACGTTATAAGATTGAAGATAAAGATGTTAGTTATCACTTTATAGGAGACAGTGACTTATGCCTAAGCTCTATCCTATGTAGGCACTACTGAAGAAGTAGGAGCCTAGACGGTGCAGCATTAACCAGTGCCCCCAGAGAGTTTTAAGACCACAACGGCAACTCCGGGGGAAAAGAGCTACTGATGGTTAGTACTAGAGTTGAAGTTCAAGGAGGAGAGAGAAAGACGGAGTGGTACTTGAGAGTAAGGGGTTGGGTGGGCAGGGAGGGGGAGGATCAGGATGGGAAGAGGTCCGATCAGAATGACGATAAGAAGCAGAATGTGAATGGAGTGATGAATGATGAATGACGAATCTTAATATTTCGTTTTGGTGCGCCGTGTGTTCGGTGGATATTGTATAAAACTGTAAATACTTATGTTAAATAATAAATATAATTATATTTTCTGTTTGCTTGCTATCATTTTCATTTGCTGTTGATGTTTTGCTATTGTTTCGTAAACCTTTTGAATATATTTTAATTAATCTACGTCGTGTACAACAATTGGCCGCAATATCGAGATGTTATATTGCCTCAAAAAAAATACAAAATAAAGAATAAAAGAATAAAATAAAATAAAATGAAAAAATAAAGGATAACATGTAATAAACATTACATCACTGAATATAAAATACTTATAGATTATACTCAATAATATTTATGTTCGCACGATATTGATATGTGGGGGCAACACAGATAGAATTAATGCGTATAAAGAAAATCTGCTTGTAGAATTTCATATTCGTCTATCTAGGTTACTTTTCATGTGATATAAACAGGATTAGAAGAGTTATATCACAAAAAAAGATATATCAAGTTATATTAAAGTCGTAGTTATAATCTCCCAGGTAAAGACAGTTCAACGCAACATCATGATTCTTTATCTACTTTTCTCGCTATGAACTATTTGTATCAAAGGATTCATATCAAAGAAATATCTTCAATAGATACAGGTATGCTCCTGTCATTATAATTAGAAAGGGGTGTACTAAATGCCTCGGTCTCGCTAAATTTCTATTTCCTCGAGAATATTGGTTATAACTGCAAAACTTAACGCACAATAATATCATTACTTTCAAAACTGCTGGAAGTTATCGGAACTCCGAGAAAATGTTTTCAGTAGTTTTCGCAGTAGAAGAAAATTGCAGTACGTCATTTCTCTGGCCAAGTCCCTGCGAATTTTCTCAATTTTATTTGTGTGTTTGGTGGCCATCATTCCTCGAAGAAAATTATTTTTTCATTGCGATGCTCCAGCGTAAATTATTATTTGGTCATTATCTTATGCTTAGATCTGAGTTTATTCCTTCTCTAATTATCTTCAAGAATGCTTTACACATTCCCTGGTGCTTCCAGCGAATAACCATTTTTTTTTCTTCAACAGACAAAATACGTATAAAAAACGATTCGTCGGTCACGCTACTCTATCTTGTGGTACGTAGCTATAAATTTTTTAGCATAGGAGTTGAATATTAGGGACTATGATTTCATTAACGGTTTTTAAATGTAAAGTAATTGAGTGGTTGCTGATGATAATCCATTGAGCTAACTGTCTAATATAGAGTTAAATAACACAGTCCTTATTCCCTAATGGTTTTAAGTAATTGCTTCTCTATCTATTTTTGCTCTGGAAATTAAGGGAGAATAGTGAATCATAAAACCAGTAGGGTGCGATACTGAATGACAACAAAACTACGACAGTTGGAAGAGCTTATATTATCGTTCATCTGGCAGAGGAGGGTTCCCTAACAATTGTGCGATGTGTATTACATGTTGATGATGGTGTACCAACCGTCTGTCACACAATTGTACATAATTCCTATTGTATATATTATGCTTGTATCTGCGCTCTTCCCTCGCACTAAAAAGAACCTGAATAATCATGTCTCCGGTTTTCCTCTGAATTTTGTCTGTCTCTCGAACATGCCATGTCCTGTTGCCTTGCCGTTTTGTATATAAAGGAGAGTGTTCTATAATAATAAAAACTCAGTCGTTTCCAATCTGCCTTTGAGTTCACATCCTCTCTCGGCCCGTCACATTGGTGACCCCGGAAGTCGACTCGCTCCCACCGCCTTCCACCCCCACCCCCTCGCCCCTTCATCGTTGGTACTATGGCGGACTCTACGGCAGTTGGTGCTGCGGCCGCGCCATTCAAACTTTCATCGTTTGCCAGCGGAGAGGCGTTTGCTTGGTTTCAGCGCGCAGAAGTCCAGTTTCGTATCAGGGGCGTGACTCGCTCAACCACCAAAGCGGATTATGTTCTCGCGGCGATACCCGAGGACACCTTCCCAGAAATATCCGACTGGCTTTGTGAACAAGGAGACACCACAATAGCGTATGACGACCTCAAATCATACCTTCTGCAGCAGTACTCGCCGTTGCCAGCCGCCCGTATAGCAAAGCTTTTTCAGCTCTCGCAACAACCGTTGGGGGACCAAAGGGCTTCGCTTGCCCTCAGGGAAATGACCAGTATCGCTCGCCTTCAACCTGCCGCAGACGGCTCTCCTCGTGAGGTGAACCTACTCCGTGCCCTTTGGATACGCCGTTTACCTGAACCTGTGCGCGCTGCCATACCCGATGTCGATAGTTTACCCATAAAGGACTTGATGACCAAAGCCGACGCCCTTATGGACAGCCACTTCAAGACCTCCATCAACGCCTCCACCCCTGACGACGAGGATGCCTATTCAACGTCAACCGAAGCTGACATGAATGCCGTAGGACATACACGCCTACCCCGTGACGTGCCGAAGCGGCGACAAAGCCGCCCACCACCCACCAATCGCTCGCGCTCCAACGAACGACTTCTACAGCCACTTACTACCTCCCATCCGCCGCAGTTTTGCTACTACCACTTCAGATTCGGGGCAACCGCGAAGAAATGTGCCAAAGATTGTCAGTGGCCAAAAAACGTGTAAGTAGGCCATCGCTTGTGGCGGTGGCCTCCCATGTTTCTAATCTTTTCTTTTTACAGGATGCAGGAACGGGCGTGCGATTTTTGGTAGACATGGGTGCTTGTCGTTCTCTTTTGCCAAGGAAACTCTTCACGGCACAACGTAGTCTGTCTACATCTTCCGACGTCCGCTTGGTAGCTGCCAACGGATCTGCGATACCCACCTACGGTTACGAGAACCTCACATTATCGTTCGGAAACGGTAAATTCAATTGGAAGTTTCTCGTTGCTGACGTCACAATGCCAATCCTCGGTGCGGATTTCCTCTCTCATTTCCACCTTCTGGTCGATGTCGCCCACCGACGATTGGTCAACGCAGACTCGTACTTGTCGACACCTCTTCAACCCGCCCCCTCTAACCTCGCTCTCCACATCAGCGCACCCACAGATGCCTACGTCCACCTCCTCACGTCGTACCCAGAAGTTTTCCGTCCAGAACTTCGCCAAATGCCCACGGTTCCTGCCAAGCACGGTATTTATCACCATATCAAGACAACGGGACCCCCAGTCTTCGCAAAATTCAGACGTCTGGCACCGGAACGATTGGCAGCCGCCAAACATACGTTCGCCGAAATGGAGAAAATGGGCCTTTGCCAAAAGGCCTCCAGCCCATGGTCGTCACCCTTACACATCGTTCTGAAGAAAGACGGCTCCCTCCGTCCGTGCGGGGATTACAGGCGCCTGAACATGCAAACAGAACCGGATCACTACCCCCTCCCAAACATTGCCGATGTAACCTCCTACCTGCACAAAGCAAAGGTTTTCTCTACGCTCGACCTCCTGAAGGGGTATTATCAGGTGCCTATGAACCCAGAAGACATCCCCAAGACCGCCATCACCACTCCGTTTGGCACATACACCTTCAATTACTCCTGTTTTGGCCTTCGTAATGCTGGGGCAACGTTTCAACGTCTCATGGATGGCATCTTAGGGCACCTCCCTTTCTGTGTATGTTATGTGGACGACATACTTGTGTTCTCCTCCTCAAAAGAGGAACACCTCCGTCACCTGCGCATCGTGCTCGACCGCCTGCAACAAAACGGCCTTGTAGTCCGGTACGACAAGTGTACCTTTGGCGCCAACGAAGTGTCGTTCTTA
>NC_090739.1:91750353-91760353 GCF_036898095.1 Palaemon carinicauda | reverse complement strand
TATATATATATATATATATATATATATATATATATATATATATATATATATATATATATATATATATATATACATACATATGTGTGTGCGTGTGTGTGTGTGTATATGTGTGAGTGTCTGTGACTGTGTGTATGTAATATGATGCTCTATCTAGCAAGAGAGATGAAGAGGAACAACACATATTAGTAAAGTAGTTTACGACTTTTTGTAAAGGAGAACCTTAGGATTAGAGGTAAGCAAAAAAAGTGATGATTTGAAATGGAAAGTAAAAAGATGAATGAATTAATATTCATGTAAAATGGGGAATAATTGTTATAGTTGATCCATATTTGAATTTAGACGTACGTATAATGGATAATGGCTAGATTGGAGATACAGTGACTCAAAGAATAGGTAAAACAAGAAAGGCAGCTGAGTATATGCAAATGGCTGGTGAGAGACTTAAACTGTCAGAGGGAACTATGTAGGGAATGGGATTGTTGAGCCAACTTTTCTTCATAATAGATAAGTTTGGATCTTAAGCGATGATGAAGGAAAGAAAGGTTTAAGCTGCTGACATTAACTGTTTCCTTAATATAAGTAAGAAATATGCAAATATGTAAATGTGGTAAAAGGAAAACAAAATGTTAGCTCAGAGGCGAGGGTGAATAACGGGACTTTGAAGTTGTCCTGTCGTCGGCAAAGGATGGATGAAAATAAGATAGTGAGTAGGATAAATAATTTAGCTGCACTTGGACGTAAGAGGTGAGAGGGGCCTAAATGGTTAAATAAATGTAGTAAAGGATATTTTGGAAAGAAAGGGTCATAATTAAAAAGTAGGTGCAAGTACGTATGCGACATAAAGGAGACTAGTTCATCGTGTGATTGGTAGTTGTGCAAGCTGTAGATGAACCTTTTAGATTCTTCTTTTTATCCTGGTACAGTTATTTTTATTGTCCTTTGAACAAGTCATTACTGAGATCTATATCTAATTACTTTCTTGACCATAGCCCATACCGGAATCTCCAATTTGTGTTTCTTCCCGAGCTTTGAAGAACGTGAATACGGAAAGTATCCTGTCATTAATACCATTGTCATTTTCACTACTTCCATTGTATCCGATTACTTTGAGGAATTTTTACAAATATAATCTTTTTCGTGAAATTCTGATTGTTCAATTCCAATCTGTATATGTTTTAGAAAAGTTCTTTTCCACATTTACTGTTTTGGATTTATTGCCTGTTATAATTGTTTTTATTATATAACATATCTAAGTCTTTTATAATTCCGTATAGTAATTTAAAATTTTCCACTATACATAATAAACGTTAAGCGAAGTAAAATGTCATTATAAAATACCTTAAGAGTTTGGTTCTGATAATCTGATTCCGTATTCTAGAAAAGCATCGTTGCTCCTTCTAAGATTCACAAGAAAAGTTATTCGTGTTAGCTACTTAGAAAAGAAATCAGTTATCACTGTATAAAATTGTTTCCACAGTAACGTTATAGAAACAATAATAATAATAATAATAAAATGTTTATTACAGCCGTTTTCTCCAAGCATGTGGAAATTGGATTAACAGTAGATTTATCTTACCAGACGGTAAATCTTTATTTCAACAGGGGAACGATATCATATTGACACCGGTATTCAATGACAATTTCTAGGAGGATGTAAATTCGACTTCTAGGTGGCAGTTGATCCATTTAAAACCTAGAATTTTTTATACCATCTATTTTTTTCCTCTACATTTTACGAGTACTTTCATATATAAAGCGCTAGCAGTGTTAACACTGTATTCTGTGCATTATTCTTTTATTCCTCCCTTTTCTAGGTTGTCAAATCCCTTGTGATCCACCTCTCTCTCTCTCTCTCTCTCTCTCTCTCTCTCTCTCTCTCTCTCTCTCTCTCTCTCTCTCTCTCTCTCTCTCTCTCTCTCTCTCTTTAAATTCCTAAATTATACTTGTCTTCCTCTAACCAACACTTCAATTTCCTGTTCCCTTTCACCTTTAAAGTTATCTTAAGTAACATTAGGGCCCTATAATGCTCACAGTCATCTTGACCAACTTTGATCTTAATCAAATTATATGATCACGGATTCCTACCGCCTATTCCTTAGGAACTTTTTCTCAAGCAGACACATTTTATACTCGTTGGTCAGTCACTCAATGCCACTAACAATAATATTCAGCAGACTTCCAGTCTTCCAGCTTTTTTCTGTCTGCCAGGGTAATTTTACATTAATATTACTCTCTTCCTATATTGAGTTATCATGATCTGTCTCTTTTTCTATCATACAAGCCTGGAATAAGTTACGGGATAATTTTTGGTTTTATTCTTTAGTTATATATAAAGAGAAACATTATTTTCACGCGTACTCACTGTCTACTTCTATTTACCTCTTAAGATTAATAAATATTTTCCATGTCTTCTCTTCTTATATTATTCTGTCTCTGTTTTCTGCCACACCTAATTTTCTTAATTATGTATAAACCTTGTTTTGGATAAGAGTTTCATAGCTATGGTAACGTATTACCTTAATTTTATACCATCTTTTTTCATCATTGCGGCCATCGATAAAAGCTAATATTCTTTCATCACATTTTCCTCCAGGTATTTAGATATGATTTATACTTGGAAACCATTAACTTAAAGTTTCCGAACTCATTTCAGACTATTTACACAAAATATTCTTTATTTCTACGCGCTTGACCCAACACAAATCTACACTTAAGATTACATTAGTTCTGTCATATTCCTTAGCATTTAGAAAATAAAAAATTGCCGTATCTCATTTCTAAACCCAGCCAGGCCCAGGGTTACTCTCTTTATGGAAGAATATATTTCCCTCGTTGTTTTTCTTATTTCAGGTTCACTCTGCACTCTTAGTTACAGTGTTCCTGTCGTATCTCTCAATTTCATCTCTGTAATTCATGTACTAATATTTATTTGCTCTTTAATCTGTTTCCTTACTGTCCTCTTGCCTTGTACGTTTCCTTGTTTTTGGTAAAACCTCTGTTTCTTTAATGTGTATATGGCAGTACTTCCATGTTTGCATCTATGAATGAAAATGTTTCTTTTTATATACTTTATATTTATCTCGTGATATCATTCGAAATTTAAGAGAAATTAGAGTTCCAAAACTGGCATATCAAAATATACTGTAAATTAGGATATTCTTGCAGGTTTATGGAATAAATCCAACCTAACTCCAGCTTCCAAACTTTTTTAATGTTATTTTCTTTGATACTTATATTTTCATTTGCGTCTGGAGAATCGATTCGTAGGATAAAGAATCTAGTTTTGAGAGTAAAAAACACTGTTATGTTACTTTCAAAGACGAATGCGGATGTGATAAGATCATTTCAATATGATTTAATTAATTTGTCCGATTTTGAAAAAACTGGCTTTCTTTTGATCGATGGGAAAATCTATCACCACTTCCTCAATATTTGTAAAGAAATGTCACACACCTAGTTTATTCATTTTATACAATATTCTTCAATTTGATGATATAAATGCAACATCTAAAAAAATCGCTTAATTTTTTTGGCATTTCGAAGAAGGCATTGCATACATAAGATGTAGTCGTATCTCTTGACTTCTCCAATTGGAAGAGGTTTTTGTTCCCTTGCCAGTGATGGTATCCACATTTGGAAGTCCAATTTTCCCTGGTCGCATTCTCGTCGGATCAGTTGGTCAGTCATCCAGAAAAATTGCGTTCTCTTTTTCCCATTTCTTAGCAAAAACCTCTTGACCTTTTTATCATTCTCAGTTTGCAGGGTTCACGGGGCTCTTAAATCTCAGAAGAGGATCAGGCTTATTCCAGATTGCATGTTTAAATGATCCCTTGATGGCTTCATGCACAAAGTGACTTCTGGGGTTATCTTTCTTTTTTGCCTAAATGCTGTTTTATTTTCTACTAATTGATTTACTTACTTTGATGGCTGCTTTTCCAGTCCCATACAACAGGAGAACCCCACTCTCTACAGGACCGCTTCTGTCGTTTTACCTCGTTCGTTCAGAGTATTTAACGAGGATCACTTAAGACTACTTTATTGTCCGTTGACATTGAATCCGATTTTCATGTCTGGATCATAACCAAGGCTCTTGCTTGACATTCAATTTAGGCAAGGATCAGATCGATATGGCCATTATCTCCTCTTCGGGGAAAATTTTGTTTTCTAACTTGGCCTTTCCCAGCCCGCTCCTCCGTTAGTTTACTGCTAAAATCCAGTTCTTCAGAGTTATATTTGCCCATCAATGGAGAAAAGAAACGTCTCTCTTAGAAATCTTATTATAAAAGAACAGATTTTTCAGTGAAGTTTTCAACAAGTTTTGCAAGCTCTAATATCATCTTCTCTTTCATCCTGATAATCATATTCAATGCTCATTCGGGGGAAAATATACATTTCGTTACTCTATTCGTTAAACCAACTTTTGGCAACAAATTCATTACTTCTGCTTTTTGTAACTTCCTTTTCTAGTTCAAAGTTTTCCATGATATTTTCTCCGAATGTTTTTTTTTTTAAACATTTATGTATCAGTTAGTGCCATTCCTTTGGTAGCTTGTTAAGAGGGCTAACATGCGGTGCTATTCCCTTCCATACTTGTTAAAGCCTTTAAGAAAGATATAGGTTAGAGCTCAGTCCTTTTCAAGTATTATCCAATTGTTTCAGCCTCAATTATTGTTAAACTATTCAATATTTACCCACGTTTCACCGTCAACAAAACCGCCAGTACCGGCTATCTATCAAGAATTCTAGATCATTATTAAGATGCTGAGAGCAGCAATTGCTGGAGTCTTTTCCCATTTTGTTTATCTTCTTTTCAGGATTGAGAAAGTCTCTTGTCATCACTCATGAAATTATAACTAAACTTTCTTGGTTTACTAATACAATTCTACCTTTTGTCTTTTGTATCTTAAATATGATCTTGTCGATGATACGACATCTACAATATTTCTCATCTCCCCTACACCTACTCTTCTTCTTGGCGTTACAATAGCCTTATCAAGTCTACCTATTTTTCTAATGCTTTTGTTCAAGATTTTTTCTTGCTGAGCATATATTTCTTTGGTTCTCTTTTCCGCGGGTGATCCGCAATTGTTATCCTCGGTTTACGTAAAACTTTGGAGACGTTTAAAGGAAGATATCAGAACTAAAGAGAATGTTGTTGGATTTGTCTCCGATATCAGCATTTTAGGTTTACATGTTCCTTGAGATTTCTATTGGAAAGATTCTATAGTTCAATTAGTCAAATTTGCACCAAAATTAGTGAAACTTTATGCAAAAAAAATTATAATAATCTCTTCTACCCAGTCATAAAATCTCTGTGTTGGCGTTATTCAATTCTGCTTAGGGAGAATCTCTTGGCTTAGGGTGCTTTAGCTTTGGAGTGAATCCTTGTTAGGACTAAAATAAGGAAGTTAAGTCTAAGGTATAATTATCAATTTCAAAGAAACTGCAGCATGGGTGACATTCACTTATAAATTGCTATTATCAGTCTGTTTCTTCTCTCAGGATATTCATCTCATAATTTCGAAATTGCGCACAAATAGATATGTCAAGAAATTCTCCCAAATAATTGAAGAGTCATCTATTCAAAAGTTTTTGTTTTATTCCTTTATTATTCTACTGTATGTGTTAAGGATTGGTTTTCACTTTTCACTTCTTAGACAACTGAATAATAGGCTTTAGGTCTATTCGATTTCTTATTCAGTTAATAGAAATTCAAAAGAAACACGAGCATTTTTTTTTTTTTTTTTTTAAACTTTCCTTTCATCGCTGAAGTACATGAATGCAGCTGGAGATCTTCAGACATCTGGTGCAAAAGCCATTTTATCCCCCATCTTATTATTGTTGAGTAACTTTTGCATTATTTCAGAAAGTGCGTACCTTTATAATTCAACTGACGATGACTGGGGTTGAATAGTATATTTATACAATGTTTCAATGTGATTGGAATATGTGAAAAAAAAATGCTTGATTCAAGAAAGTAAAGATAACGCTCTCATGAGATCAATACAAGTGGGATATTGAATCTTTTAATTAGATCTATAGGACACGTGCTAAATAGCTCATTAAATTACAAACAGAAAGTATAATTGATAATGTGGCAAAGACTTTCACAATTCCCAAAACAACATTTACAAAACAGCAGGAAACTATCCAGTATAAATTCAGAGGAATAAAGTGTTTTTTGCCTTTGTACTGGGATTGCAAAATACTTACTGCAAGTTAAGCCAACAACAGTGATGTAAAATTGGCATATGCAAAATCTGTCAAGACATGTAGGCAGTTTCAGGACGTGAAGTGAATATTGAGGATAAACTTAAAGCCATAAAGTTGTTTACGGAAATACCTGAATGCCAAGTCTGTTATATCTAAACATCCTGATATTTGGTATTCTAATTCAGTGGGTTATTTGTCTCCTATCGACACTTCTTTTTCTTTTTTTTAAGAAAGGAATGCAAGTCTTTATTTATTCTTTTTTTACAAAGGAAAATTAAGTGTTGAATATCAAGAACTCTAGGTGTTATTTAGCACTACTTATCTTACGCAAAATTGGGGATGAAAAGGTTCTAAATGACACACGAGAATGATAAAATGGAAAGAAATGTAATTTACTGGGAAAGACACATGAAGAGAGATTCTGAAGCCGTATGATATTGAAATATAATTATTGAATATAAATCCTCAGAAAGCCTATGAGAAAAAGGCCTTTATTCATCATGGAACGTAAAAAGATAACATGAGGATGAGAAGAAAGAGTAATATCGGTCTAGGAATGGAAAATTCAAGAAAAAACCCAATATAGATAGAAATTAGCTGCATATGTCACAAGGTACCACTTAGATACTTACGGAAAGCCGAGTTGAATGTAACTAACTGTATTCAACATGATAACAAGCTTATATACAAACAGTTAAGGGCAACAATGGCGTAAAAACTCCAACAATGCTATGGCAAGCTTAAACAGGTTTTTTTGTCATCAGTGTGGGAGAGAGGGAGAGATACTAAAAAAGCTATAAAATTACAGTGTATGAGCTTATATGACACACTTGGTACATGGCTCTTCTCTCTAAGAAAAGACATATATGTGAAAAAGGGTGCCCTGGCCTAGAGAGGTGTAATGTAGACGGGAGATACGCAGGTTTTAGGTATCAATGAAAACTCAGTCTTCTTTGCCACAAAGAGAAAAGGGTCAATGCAAGGGGGCATCAGTGGTAGCTTGCTAGAGTCAGTGCACATGAAGACATGAGTTGCAGTGTTTAAATCTTTGGGTGTGTGTAGTTTTGCTAGGGGCTTGTAAATCTGGCAACACGTAAATTTTCCCACAACGTGACGTAAACGCTTAAGATTGTCGGAGGAGGTTACAGACAGTAAAAATTCAACAGGGATGACTAATGAGTAGACATACATTATCTCAACTGCTGAGACATCAGTGGAGTCCTTAAGAGTTTTCTTCAATCCCTAGATGACCCAGAGGAGATGAGTAAGCCTATTGCAGTCATTGCAACAGGACATCAAAATTGCTTTAAGGTTGCGAGGAAAACGTTCAATTATTCCATTGGCTGTAGAGTTGTAGGCACTTGTCTGATGTAGGGTAATGCCCATGATATTCACAAATTCTGTCAACAAGTGAGAGGTGATAGTGGTACCCCTGTCAGATCTAATATATTCAAGGATACCAAATCACGCTATCCACCTGAAAGTATGGTGGACGTACATAAGGCGAACGTAGCACCGAGTGGAGCGGTCAGTGACTGCAAACATGTAAAGGTGCTATTGAGATGTGGGTAGGGGACTAACTACACCAACATGAATGTAAACAAAACGATGTAGAGGTTAAATAAAGTTGCCCACTCCTGAATCCTTGGGTTCATGTAACTTTGAAGTTTGGCGTGAAGTACAGGCACAGAATCAGACTTGGCATCCTTAGTAATGCCGTGCCAATCGAACTTTGTCCTCGGTAACTGTGCAGTAGATCGATGTGAGGGATGCAAGAGGCCATGGATTAAATCAAACACCAATTACCGCATTGGGACAGGTATCCACGGTCATGGCCTACCAGTACTGACGTCACAGAGGAGGGTGGCATTGGAATCATTGAGTGTGCGTCTTCCCTATGGAGGGATGTGCAGGATGCCATTCATGCTTGGTACTGTATGAGGCCCCAGTTAGGTGAATGCAACTAACCTTATTTTAACAGACAATGGGCTTATATGCAAGACTTTCACTAGAAGAGAATCACAAAGATTTAAACACATCAATTCATGAAAAGACACACTGAAACCAATTCTGATAACTGTGGTGTAGAACGAGATATAAAATTAAATAAAAAAAAAAACCCTTACAATGCGTGAGTGTTTGTGAAACATGTACGGTACAGTACTGTGAATCTTTTCGTTGGGCTTCTGCCATGGTATTGTAAGTCGATCCCACATGAATGGCAGTCAATGTGTTTCTTTACTAGGCATTGGCAATGTTACTCATTTTCCAAGAAACGTGTTGAAGGGTACAGTTATATTCAGCGATGGCGGAAAAATATCGGCGTTGATGAGCGTACCAGGCAATGGACTGTCGAGTTAAGGCAAACATCAGAAACATGTGGTTCATGTGAATGAAGAAGGACATTCCTTCTTTGGAGTGGATAAATTGAGGGTCAGCCAAATCAACGCTAGCAATTCGCTGTCGAAGGTAGAGTAGAAGGATTCTGCCTTAGATCATTTTCTATGGAAGAAGACCAATTGGCAGGGTGAGCCATTGACCACATTGATGAGTACTGCAGCATTAGTGGAGAGTATGAGAGGGGCATGTAGCAAGGTAAAAGTGAGAGCAGCAGCAGTTGATAGGACCTTCTTTTCATTGCAAAGGAGTGATTCCTGAAGGTGACACCATTTCAGGTCTCTAAGAACGATACTTCATTGGCGCTAATGGTACACTTGTCATGTCAGAATAAAAGGCCAATCTGTTGTAGGGTGTAGAGAACAATGTGTAGGTGAGGGAGGTGTTCCTCTTTGGAGTAATTGCATGTATATGTACCGAAAGGATTGGTGATGGGGGTCTTATGGATGTCTTGCAGGATCTTGGGCATCTGATAATAACCCTTCAAGAAGTCGAGAGTTGAGAACACCTTCACTTTGGGCAAGTAAGAGATAAGGTTGGTAATGTTGGGTAGGGGTTAGTGACCCAGTTCTGTCTGCATTTTCATATTCCTGTAATTCCCACAAGAAAGCATGGAGAACTCCTTCTTCAGGACAATGTGTAGATATAACGACCAAGGACTTTAGGCTTTTGGCAAAGGCCCATTTTATTCCATTTGGGCTAAAGCTCATTTAGCAGCTGTCAAACTATTTGAGGCCATACATTGTGTTGATATGGTGACAAATACCATGCTTGGTGGGAATTGTGGGCGTTTCACAAAGTCCAAGACAGAAGACATCTGGGTACAGTAGGAAGAAGTGGGCAATGTGAGGTCGAAGGGATCGTACTGAAAAGGCGTCAACGAGTATGAGTCTGTGTTGACTAAACGTCGATGTGCCACATCAACCAGGAGGGGGAAATGAGTGAAGAAATTTGTCCCAAGTATTGGTAATATTGTCAGCAATGAGGGAATTCCATTTGTTTTGGGCACTTCCGAACGATGGTGTGTGTGTCGTCTTGTATCCGTGGGTGAGATTCTAAGATCCATTTGCAGCTACCGGGTGGATGTCAGCAGTCTTAGAATGACTACATCCGGATTTGGAGAGTGACATTGGTAGACGGAAACAGGAAGCACCAATGTCTACCATAAATCGCACATCATTACCTGCATCATGTATAAAGAAAATATTAGTGACAAGGAGGGGCTCTGCCAAAAGCGATAGCCTACTTACAAGCTGCACGTTTTTTCACAGCAGACCCGGATCTGTAGTGGTAGTAGTAGAATTGAAGCTGATGGGTGTCATTAAGTGGCTGTAGAGATCGTTGATTGAGACCTGAGTGTGGGTTGGCATATATGGATGGTGAGCGGCAT
>NC_090739.1:91742853-91745353 GCF_036898095.1 Palaemon carinicauda | reverse complement strand
TAAGCTCATTTGCGGCGGTGTCAATTCTCCTTAAGCCCGATTCACTCGCTTCACTAAGAGAAGGGAAGGAAAATGAAAACTAGGAGATATGGCATACACGCTGCCACATCTTCAATTGGTCAGTTGACTAAGACCTTTGGTCAAATCCTATAAAAAGCTTTAAGATTAGCTTCGGCGTTCTTTGTCTAGCATAATAGCCTTCCGTAAACACCATGGAGTGTTCCCCTCGTCGTATTCTTCGCCCAGAAGAAAGAAAAATGGAATACAATATGTATCAGTTTTTTAATAAGGGAAAAGGATAATGTAATTTGCCAAGAAATCAAACGTATCACAGATGCAACCAACATATAAAAAACGGCTTTTAATTATCCAAATATTTAGTTAAATTACTTTCCCCGATCTTAGGATCTATTTCAACCTCTCATATAAAAAATTCTGTTGATATTTGCAAAAAAAAAGAAAAAGTTAACCTTACGTCTAGACATAGATTAATAAGTTTTGATGTAACTTCATTGTTTACCAAAGTGCCGGTTGATGACTTATTGTATTTCCTGTTGAGTTTTTAGATGCTTATGATTTACCTTTATCGACCCATACTAATATTGAACTCATTTGTTTGTGCATTAAAAATTTAAAATTTAGTTTTAATGGAGATTATTATGAACAAGTTTTTGGTATGACTATGGGTAATCCTTTGTCCCCACTTTTATCTAACATATATATGAAGTTTTTTGAATCTAGATTAATTCCTTTAATCTGGTCTTCCCAGATTATTTGGTATCGATATGTTGATGATGTTCTAGATATTTTAGAAGAAAAATTTTAATCCTGAGGGTTTTGTTTCAATTATTAATTCATTAGTACCATCTATAAAATTTACTATAGAAAATGAAGAAAATAACCGTATCCCATGTTTAGACGTTTTAATAGTTAGAGAAACAGATAAATTTAACTTTTCAATATATAGAAAGCCTAAAAATATTTTTTCGAAAATATGTACATTTTTACTCCGGTCACTCTAAAAATATAAAACATTCAGTTTTTTCCTCCATGTACCTTAGGGCATTTAGAATTTGTAGCCCAAATTACATTAAGGACGAGTTCACTATAATAGAAAAAATTGCAACAGATCTTTGCTATTGCAAATATTTCTTAGAAAAATGTATGAATAAGGCCAAGAAAACATTTTATATTTTCCAATTAGAGAGGAAGGAAACAATTAATAATATGCTTTATTCGCCATTTAATGTTTGTTTTTTAGATGTTATACCACTTTTGAAACAACTAGGCATTGATATAGTGTTTAAATATAAAACATAAAAAACATGTTAATTAAGAATAGTTCTGGAAATGATAATAATGTAATATATATCATTCCTTGTTCAGAGTGTAACCTATTCTATGTCGGTCAAACATCCAAAAGTATCCCAGTCAGATTAAAACAGCATAAGGTTGCCGTCTCCAGGGGTTCTCTTAATAATGACTTGGCCTCCCAGTGGTTAGAGTCAAGTCACAGAATTGATTGGTCAAAGGCGGAAAAAGTAATTCAAAGGAATATTGTTGAATCATTTTTAATCTCCTGTACTTAAGGTAGAAATTGAATCTAAGCCCAGGTTTGTTTTCCATTAATCTAGTATTATCCTTTTATCTAAAATCTAACTTCTCCGGAATTATTAAGAAATTGAGAGCTGTTGGATCCCCTTATCCTGTATAAATACGATGTCTTTGTATGTGTATTCTCATTGTTGAGTTTGAAAATGTCCTGAGTGGATGAAAGTACTAACTCCAATCAAGTCTTTTCCTTTTTCCTTTTTATGCTATAAAACACACACACACACACACACACGCACACACACACACTCACACACACACACACACACACACACACACATATATATATATATATATATATATATATATATATATATATATATATATATATATATATATATATATATATATATATATATATATATATATATATATATATATATATATATATATATATATATATATATACATATACATATACAGAAATATATACATATATATATATATATATATATATATATATATATATATATATATATATATATATATATATATATATATATATATATATATATATATATATATATATATATATATATATATATAGAATTGAAATTAACCCATCTTCACCATCGTAGCTAATTGGTAGTTTGTTACTTGGCATTCGATTAATGTTAATTTTTTGCATATTCAGACGTGTTTTTCATATTAAAATAAGCCATATATTTTTTTGCTACATTAATGTCTGGATTCTCGTAACGACCTCGGGATCAGAGCCCCAGGAGAAATCACACAAAGAAAAGAGCTTGTGACCGGCCGGGAATTAAACCCTAGTCCGGCAAACTGGGTAAAGACAATGACTAAACCACTTGGCAACGAAGAAAGATAAAACTGCTGTACTTATACCTGTTGCATTCAGGTGTTTTGTACTTACGGCCGTATAATAAGA
>NC_090739.1:91730353-91737853 GCF_036898095.1 Palaemon carinicauda | reverse complement strand
TCACAAAATCTCTGAAATGATTAAGATAACAATTTCTATTCCTTTGTTCGAGCTAAGAGACAATTTAAAGGCCAAGTAATCGATTGTCTCTGTAAAATAAAGCTTCATTTAGGCTAACAGTCTTCAATCATCAAGATCAAGTAAAAGGATTCCGAGTTTCATAGGAATTTCAAGTTGAATCATTCAGGCTGACTTCTTGGAATCAGATATCAGATTATTGATTTTCTTACTGTGGCTCTTTGTCAAATACTTTATGTAATTGGTTTCTATTTTACTTTAGATAGTTAATGACCTAGTCACCTGGTTAATGTAAACAAGGTACTGTTAAGTATACATTAAAGTACATAGATTTGAGAGCTGTAAATCATTTATGTTTATGGACTGTGCTAGAATGTCGACCGAAGAATAAAATCTCTTTGAACAATTCTTAGCCGGTAGGATTATAATTAAAGACACCAAAGACACCAACCGTCCAGTCTCTATCCATAATCATGCCTACAATTATCACTGAACTATGCTTTGCCTTGAATATTATAATTAAACAACGAAAAAGGATTTTCCTATTGACTGTGTTGACAAAACCTTTACTCGAAGAAACTAAATGTTCAACTTCTTTACAGAATTATGATCAATCTAAATGTGAAAGATCACTCCAAATTCCATTCAAGACTCTTTTGATTTTGAATAGATATTACAAGATTATGACATATCAGGGAAAACTTGCTCACTTCTATCTGCTGGGAAAAAAAAAAAACAATGGTCAGAAATTTCAATTTGAAAACCTAAAATACTGTTCTAACGCCATGAGCCTTAGTGAAAAGAAGAAAAATAAATTTAATATAGTCTATTTTTCTTAGCACTGCATATTTGCACCGACTCAAATGGGTGCCCTTTTAGCTCGGAAAGGTTCCTGATACTTGATTGGTCGAAAGTATTTTTCTCCGAACACCTTCATTGTTCTCAAATAACTACCAAGTAATATGAATCGAAACTTATTTATTAACCTATATTTCTCCATCAGATATATGTTTTGTCAATAAATAATGTGAAAGAAAAAAATATATTATAAAGTATCGTCATGTTAAGTCTAAATTTAATGACACAATCCACAGAAGTCAACGACAGCAGGATATGTTCGCATATTTTAACACAAATTGGGATAAATTTCACTCAACACAAGTTAAACATGTTGTTATAAACTTTCTTTGAATACCAGAATTTACCAATAACATGGAATTAATAAAACCCGATATTTGTGAAAACTTATGGGGAGGTAAAAGAACAGCCTGCAGCGGCCGGGCGGGAAAACAATCCCTTCTGACTGTCATAGACGCTTTTTTTTTTTTTTTTTTCCGTAATATACTTCTGCCTATTTATTTCAGTTTAAATTGTCTTGCATTGTCTCTCTTCCCAATATTTTGCTTAGTATTTTCCCACATTCCTGCTCCTCACCTAGTATCTATCTATTTTCCCCGATATCCCTTTTTTCATATATAGGATATCAGCACTACGATTCCTTATTTCTTATCATCTGTGGAAAGTGTTAGCTTAAAGGTTAGCGCGTACTAGTCTCATTAAAATAGTGTAGAGGCGGGAATAAGAAAAAATACTATGCTTAATTTCATTTGATATAATGTGAGCTACTGAACAGGTTTACAGAATAGACTATACTTGCTACACAGCATAAAATTTATGTTGTTATTATTATTTATATACTGACGTAAGGTACCAAACATAAGGAATCGTAGTGCAGATATCCCATATATGAAAGAAGGGATATCGGGGAAAATAGATAGATATTAAGTGAGGAACAGGAATGAGGGAAAATACTAAGCAAAATATTACGAAGAGAGACCATGCAAGACTATTTAAACTGAAGGGAATAGGCCGAACTATATTACGAAAAAAAACTGCGTCTATGACAGTCAGAAGGGATTGTTTTCCCGCCAGGCCGCAGCAGGCTGTTCTTTTACCTCCTCATAAGTTTTCACAAATATCGGGATTTATTAATTCCATGTTTTTGGTAAATTCTAGTATTCAGAGAAAGTTTATAATAACATGTTTAACTTATGCTGAGTGTAATTTATCCCAATAGCCTATGTGTTGAAATATGTGAAAAATTACAAAGCGTGCATCCGAAAATAAGCTGCTGTCGTTGACTTCGGCGGATTGTGTTATTAAATTTAGAATTACCATGACGATACTTCTTATTATATTTATTCTTTCACATTGTTTATTGACAAAACATATATCTGATGGAGAAATATAGGTTAATAAATAAGTTTCGATTCACATTACTTGGTAATTATTTGGAAACAATGAAGGTGTTCGGACAAACATACTTTCGACCAATCAGGTATCAGGAACCTTTCCTAGCTGAAAGGGCACCCTTGTCAGTAGGGGCAAATATGCACCGCTAAAAAAAAATAGACTATAGACGTGTGTTCTTTAGAATTTACCCTTTTATAGATTCATGGGTAAAGTCATGAAAATCAGTAGAAGATAATGCATTCAAATACTCCGATTGGTGAACATTGCTATTGCAAACCAAATTAAGGGTTTTCCATTAGCTTTTGATATAGGTGCTTCACTGGTAATTGTAATACAATGAAAAAAAAAAAAAAAAAAAAAACGCCTTTACATTTTGGGTTAATTTTTGAAAGATAAAACACATTTTTTTTTTTTTAATGCTAACCACAATCGTATGCAACTTGGGTTTCATGACACCCACTTTCATAAATTCTTTTATTAAGAAATATATATTATTCATCCATAGCTCATTATAATCTTAGATCTAATTATATTACCAATTCTATCAAATAAAGAGAAAAATTCTAATTAAAGTTATTTTAATCAAGATATTTCAAGAAACCAGCTAGTTCATTTGAATCGCTGTCAAACATATGAAATTAGTATTCAAGAAAGGTTTTATTTGATCTTTTGCTTTTCAAGCAGTCATTCATGAACTCTGAGTGTGGCAACTTTCACAAAGAGTTGGATAATAAATGTACATCTGCTAGAGTATCGCTGCCGGTGTTTATGCGGATTTCAACATTATAACATCTTGTGGTGCCCTCAGCAGCTTCAATCTCATTAGTAAAAATTGTTATAAGAAAACGGTAAAAATTGGGGAATAAATGTTGCCAGGAATTTACCGTTTTAACAACGTATATATATATATATATATATATATATATATATATATATATATATATATATATATATATATATATATATATATATATATGTGTGTGTGTGTGTGTGTGTGTGTGTGTGTGCATATAGGAGAATTTTAACATATTTTAGGCGTTGAAGGAGCATTTGTTCAGAATTTGAGTCTCTATGCCAGCTTGCAGGTGTGTCAAACTTCTTGTAACCGATCTAGACTTAAAAGAATGACGATACTAAAATATTTTCGAACAACGTATGTGATTCTAATTGTGGTAAAATATGTCTATAAAATTTGTTGAGTTTTACTATGAAAAATATTATGCCTCTGCAGTTATCATGAAGAAAATAGCGATACGAAAATGTAAATGAACAGTTACACGAATGAATAGAAATTTTATGACTTAGAATATCTTCCAAAATGTTGCAGCCTTCCAATTTCTGCTTTCCCACAATTTATGTCTGAAAAGTACCGGTGTAAAGGTTTCAAGTTACCCCCAGTTTCAAACTACCCCCCGATAACTTGAAACTGGTTTTAGATTACCGGGGGGTAGTTTGAAACCGGTTTCAAGTTACCCCCTCTGTTTTCAAGTTACCTCCTCATCAGAATGATAAATAATTCATGTGACATCGCAAATATGTATCAGGCATTTCTTGCTGGCTTCGCAGCAGTAGGAAAATTAGTTTAATTTTGTTTTTAACCCTGGATAGGTACGGTCCTCGGACACCCCTTTAAGGGTATACTCGGACGCGAACGACCCCGACGCCAAAAAAAATTCTTGAAAAATCAGTTTTTGCAGTAACCTCCTTTTTTCTTTTGCCAAAAAAAACTTCAATGAATGCTTAAAACAACTGTAAAGATAAATACTACTCATCTGCAGAAAAACTATTTATTATAAATATTTTAAAAAATTAAGTAGAAAAAAAAAAGACCTGACATAAAAATTCATAAAAAAAAAGTTTATACATATATACACAAATCCTTTTAGGAATTGATTCTTGAATGTTTAGGACACATCTTGATGTATTTTGGATGAAGTCAGACCCATGGAGGTGAAGATCTGAAATGAGAAAAAAAGGGTAACTTTTTTTGGCCAAAAAAAATTGTCCAAATTTCATGAATTTTTTTGGGTACCCAAATGAAATAGGAAGTGGCTAATTTTTTTAGGGAATAAACATATGTTATCCTAAAATAGAAATATGTAAAAAAATCTTCATTATTTTGTAAATTACATTTATATCAGGGGCCATATCTAAAGGTAATTTTTTGAGTACTTGGAAATTTCGTAAAAAAATACATATATTTAATATATAATATGATATTTATGCAGGTAAAAATATACCAAAATATCACAAATTTTATAGGGAACAAGAATATATATAGATAGGGCAGCTTACGCTTCGGATATGTCCACAAAATGGCCGCCAACCACACTGACTCAGACTCCCTAATCTGCCACTTGAAATGTAGGAAGGGTATGTCAATTTCAAGGTGTTATTTACTAATCTAATTATTATTGGATATGCATAAAAATTGTATGGTGGGTTGCTGGATAATTGTCGATTATTTTACGTTTATAAAATTAAAATTCTGACCCAAAAAATTTTTTTTGAAGGGAAATAAAATCGAAAAAAAAAATGTAAAACAATATTTTAGCTAAAAAAATTTGATGATATTCAATCAAAAAAAAAGTAAACAAAATTTTCCGACAAATAAACATCTAGAGGAATCATTACTCTGTGATAGTTCCTTAGTACGTAGTAATTTTGAAAGAATTGAGAAAAAACGAAAAAATGGCAATCACCGGAAAATCGAACACATACCTATATATACGCCATATCTGGCTAAAAAAAAGATAGGCATGGGTAGCCAGATCATCTAAAAACACTTTCCAACACTATAAAAATATAAGTTTTGCGACACTACTTGCCAATTCCTTACGGTAACATGACTAAGCAAAAAAATGCAAAACAAATAAAAAGGGACACTCGTGGAAAAATGGCCATTCTAATATACGGCATTTCAGAAAAAAAAAAATTTCAGCCACGTGCTAGGCAAACCATCAAGGCATATTTTCCGACAAATAAACATATAAATGAAATATTACTCTGTGATAGTTCCTTAGTACGTAGTAATTTTGAAAGAAATGGGAAAAAACGAAAAAATGGCAATCACAGGAAAATCGAACACATACTTATATATATGCCATATCTGGCTAAAAAAAAAATAGGCATGGGTAGCCAGATCATCTAGAAACACTTTCCAACACTATAAAAATATAAGTTTTGCGACACTACTTGCCAATTCCTTACGGTAACATGACTAAGCAAAAAAATGCAAAACAAATAATAAGGGGCACTCGCGGAAAAATGCCCAACATTCTAATATACGGGATCTCAGATAAAAAAAAAGACATGCACGTGTTAGCCCAACCATCAAGGCACACTTTCTAACACATAAACATGAAAAAAAAATCAATAATATACGGCAATTCCTTACTACGTAGTAAATTTTTACAAATATTGAAAAAAAAAACAGAAATTGGCAACCGCAGTTAAATACCCAATATACCAATAACTACGTCGTATCTGACAAAAACAAAATCACGCATGGGTAGCCAGATCATCTAGACACACTTTCCAACACTAAAAAAGCAAAAGTTTTACGACACTATTTCGCAATATCTTACGGAAAAATGACTTGGCAAAAAAATGAAAAAAAATGAAAAAGGGACACTCGCGGTAAAATGCCCGACATTCTAATATACGACATCTCAGATAAAAAAAAAGACATGCACGTGTTAGCCCAACAATCAAGGCACACTTTCTAACACATAAACATGAAAAAAAAAATGAATAATATACGGCAATTCCTTACTACGTAGTAATTTTTACAAATATTGAAAAAAAAACAGAAATTGGTAACCGCAGTTAAATACCCAATATACCAATAACTACGTCGTATCTGACAAAAACAAAGTCATGCATGGGTAGCCAGATCATCTAGACACACTTTCCAACACTAAACAAGCAAAAGTTTTACGACACTATTTGGCAATATCTTACGGAAAAATGACTTGGCAAAAAAATGAAAAAAAATGAAAAAGCGGCACTCGCGGTAAAATGGTCCTCGTGGTGATGAACGACATTTTAACTAAAAAAAAAAACATGCACATGGTAGCCAAACAATCCACCAAGACTTTCCACAACTGATAACCTATACAAGTTGCACCATTCTACGACAATTTCATAATACGTAATAACTTTGATAATTATGCAAACTACCTCAGAAGGGTAAACTCGGACGCGAACGACCCCGATGCGTCTCAGAAATCGGGGAAGGAGTACAGCTACAGCAATGCACATCTGGACACTACTAGAGCGTGTAGGGGAGACACCTCCTGCAGGTCGATCACCCACAAATTCAGTCACAGGGGTGAGTCACGTGAGAAAAACCTGTTTTTTTTTTGACGCTCGGGGTCGCAAACGACCCACCGTACCTATCCAGGGACCAAATATTGTGTATTAGTGAATTATATGACACGTTAAAAGTCACAGACTGTAATTTAAGGTTTTGTGATAAAGGCTAGGTAAAATTTTATTTTATTTCAGTGTTCTTGTGATTGTCGATATTTTCGTATTCAAGACCTAACGTGTCATATAATTCCCTAATACACAATATTTGAAGTTACAGACTGTCATTTAAGGTAAAGTGATAACGGCAAGGTAAAACTTCATTTTATTTCTGTGTGCGCGTGATTGTCGAGATTTTTTTTTCTCTTTTTTTTTTTTTGTATCTCCTATAGATTCCATCCATGAGCTTTAGGTGCATGAGCTTCGGGTGGCAATATGCCTGGAGAAATTGACACAAAATCACTCAGAATAAATGGTGTGCTTTGAAAATGACCCAAGAGAACTGGCAAGGCCGCTATTGGGCTCTGAGTTTGCTCTTAAAATGGTTTGACTATACCCATAGATGCAATATAACAATAGAACTCCTTGTGACCATATATCTTTTTGTTTATTAACTTATTCTCTCAGTGATAATGCATAGTAACTTTGTAGTATTTGGATGCTATGCACGTGAAAAAATAAAAGCTCAAATATAAGTTACCAACATGCATGTTGTCGTGCAGATATAATTAACGTTGTGTAAGCTACTGTTAGCTCGATTCATTATAAACCAGATGCCTTTAAAGATGGTATGAAGTCTCGATTACTAGGTATTGCTGTATTGTCATTTGATGAAATGAGCAATAAGAAAGAATGGAGCTATGACAAAGGGGCAGAAGTCTTATATAAACCGTATGGAAATGTACAGGTGACTATGTT
>NC_090739.1:91722853-91727853 GCF_036898095.1 Palaemon carinicauda | reverse complement strand
TCATTATTCATAATATCATTGAAAGTCAAATATATTATCAAGCTTGACATCAGTAACAAAACTTCCTTGATTCTAGATCTGTCCACGATCATGGATTCAGAAACAATATGGATGCATAGGGTGTAGGTTGTGGTAGTTTGATGTCTCATGCAGGTTCAGAAGTCAGCCATATCTTCTGGATGAAGTCTGTCACTCGTCTTCGCTGTTAACCCAACTCCTTCTCATAGCTTTAAGAAGTTATTGGTGAATAGTTACGGCCACGCCCCATCAGACTCTTTTCCAGCAGCACTTAGAGATGGTTACATACCAGTCAACTAACAGCTGCGATTTCTCAAACGAAGATTGCAGCGTCAGATGAAGAACCTGTAACTGCAGCCATAGCGATTGATAGTTCATTTCTGATCTATACAGTATTGTGAAACATACTGGGTTCCTCCTTAGCAGAAGCATGTTCAAAGAAGTACCACAGAACTGACAAGGTTTTGGATGAACTTCAATTTTCGAGTCTCAGGTTAGGATCAAAATCAAAACAAGGACACAGTGAAAGGTAGCCATGACACAGGAACTAGAATGTTCCCACAGGACTTGTATATTACTCTCTCTGTCCTTGTTACAGCAAAACAAAGCTATTTGATAACTTTGCTGATAAGGCAGTGCACCCCCACACAGCTAAAGGCCCATGTGCGTCCTGCATGTGTCTCAAATTACGCATCAATTCAATCACGATCAGGGCAAATGACATAGATATTCTTGTTATTGGTCTTAGTAATTCTCACAACAGGAATTTGGACTTGTAGAAATGTGGCTTGCTCCAGAAAGAATTAGTGAAATGCTATTCCTCCACGCTTTTTCAGGCTGCAATATTGTGTCAGCATTATTGTTATTGGGAAAGGCCAATAAGTCAGCTCCTATCCTGTAGAAATGATAGAAAATGGTACAAGGCCCCTATCGATAATGTTTTTGTTACTATCTATAACCCCTCCATTTAACTGATTAAGTAGATTTTGCATGGTTCGAAATCTTTACCATGAAGCCGAGGTCTTATGGCACCATACCTCCAACAAAAAGAATCCTTGTTCAGACCTTTGATATGCAAATCTAGTGTAGAGAGTCCTTTTGAATGGGGTTGGAAGCAAGAAGGAGTGAATAGGATTATGATATATTACCCACCTTTACCACTTTACAAGGTTGCCAGTTACTTAAAAGATGTAAGCGAAAGATGGCGGAAGAGACAAGTGCTACGATTTCACCTTAAGTTGCACAATAATATGCATCTTCAAGTACTCTAGATTATATTATATAGAATTGAACTTTAAGCAATCTGTATTTCAATCATGTTTAACGATCCTTCAGTTCTCTGGCACTTCTTAGAACCGATACAGTAGAGCGATAAAACTAATAGAAATATGCATATGTTGGTGATAATACATACAATTTCCAAAGCTTAGAATAGTTCAATGGGATTTCAGATGCTGAATTTCTAAGTGCCAAATATGTATAAATCGAGATTTTATATATGAAAATTTGGCAATCCAATTAAAATGAATGCTCTGTGTTCTCTTTTCAATTATTTACGTGGCTAATGCTCTTTTTAGAGGTGGGGTGGGGTGTTTTGAGTACCCTAGCATGACACATATGCCAGATATAACGTTTGTATGTATGTTAATTTCAGCGATTTCTGCATTATCTGTCCCTGTATATTCCTCCTCAAACACCTATGGATTTTTATTTCCTCCCACAAATCTTCGCAGTAGTTTCCCCAATCTCAATTAACGATAATTTCCCTAATATCCCGTTAGAAATCTATCAAAGTATATTAATACCAGGACATTATCACGGGCTTAAAGCCTATGTTATACATTACTATCTATATCACCAATAATTTCCTAATCTCTCTTTTAATATATACATTTGCAATATTTCAATATTTTGAGATTAATATTCTTTATTTCTTCAAATCTATACTTTAAACAATATCTCTACTTTATTAACGTTCTTCCCTTTCAGGGATTTTTTATATCATTGTGAAATGCCATTTTATTATAATCATACGCTCAACTACATGACTCATAATTATACAATGTTATTCATAGAAAAAAAAAAATGCTATTTATTTGTCACCCCCAAACAATATTCCCAATCACCTGTTTCTTTCAACCTGGCGATTTCTTATATTTACCAAAATGTTTACGTTAAAGTTCCTTCAGAATTAGAGAGACATGTGTTTACCTTATTACCCCGACGGCCATGGTCATAATTTTCCAAATATGTTTATTACATATAACACTTTTACTCTTACTTTTGCTTTGTTTATTTTTCATTATACCTCCATTCTTAATTAGACAGGCGTTCTGAAAATTTCTTATTCTATCTTACAGCAATATCTTCAATAACCAGTAGACTTTTCAAGTTTTTGTATCTAATCATTAATGCAAACGTTTCATTCCTCAGGGCATTAACCAAGAAATTTATCCATATATCAGGAATTTTTTGTATTTTTTTTCATCGTAATTACTCACTTTAATAACGTCATCCACCAAATTACTAATTGAATCTCTTCAATAATTCGAAGATATTTGAAGTTCATTCATATCTAGTCTGTTATCAAGCTTCACTTAAAACAGGTTATATCTAATGGCACTTAGTGTCATTTCTCTTTTGGTTTTATTTAGTACCTTACCATTTTAGATATTTTCATAATAAATTCAGTCAGGCAATTATTAAGATTTTCCTTATACAATTTAAGACATCAGCAGAATCCTAGTTGTAATCTACCATTCGTATACTTTCTTCTTTTACATCGTGCCTACACAAGACGTTGTGAGTTTTATTCTACCAATTGCTGAATACATTGCAGTTGAACATAGATTTGAAATGATAGAGCAATGAAAAAGAATAAAATTGGTGTAATCTATAATTGTCTATTTTCGTCATTACAGTAGAGCATTATTTGACTAATATAATATGAAAAAATGCACTTACTAAATCACCATGCCTTTCTGAATGGCCATTTACTTCCTACGGATCCATAACACGTGACTACTTGAAAATTAATTTTTAAAAGGAGTAGGTTTTGGAGGAGTTGATACAAAGACAGCTCCCAAACAGCTAACTTTATTTAGAGACAACAGAGGTATCTATAGGGTTCCGGGAAGTTCTAAAAAGGTGAATACTTTATATCTAAATTTAATGGTATTTGTCGATTAGGTTAATATTACCATAAGAAAAAAAGGAGTAATAAAGGTGTTTAAATTAGTTAGTTACACTCTACACATTTTTTCATGCAACTGTTTTAATGATAAGGTTGACATTGGCATAGAAGTACCCACTAGATGAAATAATGATAGAATGATAAATGACTTTAGATTCACTAGTTATACCAATTACCTTTTGACGTGGAGTTCGATGGCGATGCGATTGTAGTGCATGCTATACGTGCATTAAAATGTTTTCACAATAAGATGTCGTATTATATAAAATGAATTCATGCAAGACTTAATTCTTACATGAAAAATTTCAAGTGAGTTACAATTATTTGTCTTTTAAAATCTAGTACAGTGCTTTTATTTTTCATTTTCTTTAAATTATCCGGTAACTGTCTTGATACCTGAAATCATTGCTTTTTTCTTTGAATTTCTTAAGAAATTTCCAGCTAAAACACACCTGTAAAGCTCTATAATTTCTTATACTTTTCTTTTACCAGTTTGCGTCAGGGAATGAAAAAGGACTTTCCATTGACGGTACTTGGAGAAATCCTGAAAGTTTTTATTCTTTGGATTCGTCATAAAAGAGAAGGAAATCAGATATCAGAAATTACCTTTTCCACAAAAACACGCCAACTAATGATGGGGATTCATTGGTGGGCATTCAATAATTTGAGAAGAACAAATTTTTTTTTAAAATGTATCTTCTAATACAATTAGGGTTTTTCATATTTCAATAATTTCAATTATAGATTTTAAAGTATTTACAAAAAATTAATTTCGTACAATGAAACTTTATGCACCACCAATTTTGGTTAGAAAGGTGATGATGACGACACTGTCTAGGTACAGTGTCGTACCCTTCAGTAGAGACGTCTGAAAACAGCTGAAAATTCAGCAAGGTTTCTCGAAATGTTTATGTGGTATCGTTAAGTATTGGAGTGACGTCATATATTCCAACTTCGGGGTTTAAAAGCAATCCTGGTAAAAAAAACGTTGTCGGTGAAGAGAGAGAGAGAGAGAGAGAGAGAGAGAGAGAGAGAGAGAGAGAGAGAGAGAGAGAGAGAGAGAGAGAGAGAGAGAGAGAGAGAGAGAGAGAGACGCAATACGGGAGAATCCATATAATTGCATTACTTTGATAGAATAAAAATCCTCACCAACTCCCCTATGAACAAGAAAATTTAAAATTTGAAAGCTTGACCTATCAAGAAGTTTTTTAGATATTCTTTTTATTCGTATGTTTGGTAATTTAGGTGAAATACATGCCAGAATTAATTATATATATATATATATATATATATATATATATATATATATATATATATATATATATATATATATATATATATATCAAGTTTTTAAACAAATTAAGCAGATATGATCATAGAAAATTTCAAAACACTTGCCTCACGTAATAAATATAAATAATAATTTTAACATTCAATACCCTATTATTTTGACACTATCTTTAATCTGATTTATGTAGGCGTGCCACGGCGATATTAGTCATGGACAGTAAAAACCTTGCGCTACTGACAATATCAGTGGCAGCATCTCAGAAATGATTGCGCTTTGCTCGTTTCATGGAGCTACACTATCAGTATAGTATTGAGATGCCGTAATGACACTCAGCTTTGTACCAAGCAACTTATATCCCTTAAATTATAAGACTGTGGTGTCGTCTTCATGGTGCTATTACGGATGTTGTGATGATTAATGAAGTGCCGTGTACTATTTTAAATACATTTGACATTCCTCAACACCTGTGTATGTTCCTATATATCTATGTGTTGTTGT
>NC_090739.1:91715353-91720353 GCF_036898095.1 Palaemon carinicauda | reverse complement strand
ATAATTAATTAATAATTTTCTTTTTAGAGAAAATTGGCATTTTATTTTTCGTAATCTTATTTTGTTTACCAAATTTTCATCCTCTTATGCTTATACTTCTTTTAATTTCGGTCTCACGTCCTGAGGAAACAGTGTGTCCTAAGAACTTATATTCATTAACAATCCCTAGAGATTCGTTTTAACCTTTAATTGTTGTCTTTGCATTTTTATTGAAAACTATCCTAGTTTTACTCATAATCTTTTTCAGTCCTACATTTCTTCTTTCTGTATTCAAATCTTCTACCATTTTGTTGTAATTCCTTCTATTATTCGCTAAAGAAAACTATGAGAACTGGAAATCTTATGTTGAGAAGGTATTCCCCATTGATATTACTTCCGCCCTTTTCCCAATTTAAATTCTTTAAAAACTTCTAGAAATATTGTGAGTAATTTAGGAGAGATTGGGTGTCCCTGCCTCACTCCTTTCTCAGTTATAATTTTTCCACTATCATTATAGTTTTCGGATCGCTGTACTTCCCGTATAGATATTTTCAGGTGTTATAACATAAGAATTTACTATTCCATATTTTTGAAGCGCTTTCCTTCGTGCTGAGTTTTTGACAGAATCAAAAGCTTTCTCTTAGTCTATAAATGTCATGCATACTGGTTTTTCATACTCTTGATTTTTCCATTAGCTGCTTAATTACATAGGTCTCGTCAGTTGTTGAATACCCACTTCTAAAGCCAGGCAGCTCTCTTGGTTGATTAAAGCATAGCTATCTTTCTATTTGGCCTTATATGATCTTTGAAAATAGTTTATATATTATATAGCGTAAACTTATCTGTTGGTGGTTTTCCAGGTCTTTTGTATCTCTTTTCCTTTTTAATAGTAGAATGATAAACTTTTTCCAAGCTCGTGGTACTGAACATTCTTGCAGACATTTGGTGTAGAGTTCAGTGAGTTTTACTACTATAAAATTTCCTCAATGAATTGTTAGGTCATCTTTTCCTGTTGCTTTCCCTTTTTTCATACCTCTAATACTTTCTTTATTTATCCTACTGTTGCTTTTGGTACCGGTTTCATTATTTCTATTGGTGAATCTATTTCTTACATCTCTATTGTATAGCATTGAATTGAAATCCGATGTAATTTTCATCACTCTACTTCTGTTGTGGATAATACTTAGATTCTCATCCTTTAAAGCAAACATTTACTGGCTCCTTGTTCCAAATCTTCTTTTCATCAATATTTATGCTCCTACTTTTCTTTAGTGTTTTGGTCTGAATGTGTTTACAAATATCTTGGGTTTTTAGGTTGTTTTTTGTTTTGTATGGTTCCACTAATTCTATTTCATCTCCCATGGATTTTGTCCTCATCTCTAATTTTTTCTTTATAAAATTTATGGTCTTAACTAATAGTTTACCTTGATCTTGTTAAGAAACCTTTCCTCCAATCTCTTGTGCTGATTCCAATACAAATTTTGTTAAAATACTGTTCCTTGCTTCTTCACTTGCTTCCATTTCAACATGTAGCTGGGATTACCTATTTTGTATTCCTAATCTAAACTTATCCTATATTGTTTATTTTATTTCTTAAAATTAATTTTTCTCTATCTTTCTTTAGAAATAAACACTATTGCTTAGCACCATTATGTGAGTTCTTAACTTGTTTAACACTGTTACATCTTTAACTCAATTGACTTTTTAACTAAGAATAAAAATTATTGAATTTCTCATTCCCCCATTTGGACTTCTACATGTCCAACTTTCTATGTTATAAAAGATGTTCATGATTTTGGGATTGTTTCTTTTAGGAAATTCTACAAGCGTGTCTCCTCTGTCCTTCCTTGTACCCTCTCCAAATTTACCTATTGCTGGTTCTATTCTCTTCCCTTCACCTATTTTAGCATTGAATTCAACCAAAACAAATGTAGTGAGATTTTAGCTGCCTGCAATCTTAGGCAGTGGTTACTCGGCTGGTGGGAACTGTGGGCCGAGACGGAGTTGTGATATAGTGTACATGTCTAGCTTTTGGCCAGTTTTCTTCACCACTGCTGAGTGGTGATAGTGGGAGATTTTTACCTGATCGCTCACTGCAAAGAAACCTACCATGGCTGGCCCAAATCAGTGATACTTTGCTGATCATGACAACGTGCAAACTCATTCACCTCGTTAAGATACCCTCACTCAGTAAGGGATATGTATACACACACACACACACACACACACACACACACACACACACACATATATATATATATATATATATATATATATATATATATATATATATATATATATATATATATATATTGACACGCTGACATTAAAACAGAAAGCAACCAACAGAAAGATAAATAAAATACCTAGGTTTATACAACTAAGCTTTTAGAAGAAGAGCACAAAGAAACATGTGCAATATAATGTACGAAAAGATTTGCTATCTTAGAGACTTTCAGAGACGAAGACCAGACAAATAATGAAGAGTGGTATAACATTAAGAACATATAACTGTCAGTTGATGGTGAAGTCTTGGGGCAAGCAGTTACAAGGAGAAAGCCCTGGATATCAAATGATACTTGGGATACTAAAAAAATGATACAAAGACAAAAATTGATTGTTGAAAGTTTTTGAGGAAGCAATGAAAATTTCAAGGTTGTATTCCAGTATTCAGAGTGAGGTCGAACAAAGAGCCAGGAATGACTGGAGAGAATATCAAACAGTAATGCAGATGAGGCCGACAAAACTAGGAATTCAGGGAGTGGGTAAGGTGTAAGAATTGCTCATAAAATTATTAATGAAATCTCTACTGGGGCAAAGAAGGAGAAGCACATACCCATCAAAAAGAGAGATAGCTCTTTTATAAGCAACAGAAGATGAAGAAAGGCAACGTTGGGTGTAAAAATTTAGTGAGGTTATGAATAGGGCATAAGGTAATAATTTGATTGACATACCTGAAGCTGATGCAGACCTTGATGTGCCCATGAATGAATTTAGTGTGTTTGAAGTCCAAGATGTCCTAAAAAAAGCTAAAAAGACGGAATAACTGGCGAGATAATACTGGCCGAAAATGAACTGACTCCCAGAATACTTAGAATATTATTTTGTCGAATGTGGCATGCATGGGCAAAACCTGATGAATGGGAGTTAGGAGTGTTGGCGATAATTGAAAAAAAAATGAATAAATTAATAAACAAATAAAGTAAATAAATAAAAGGAAAAGGAGACCTGACTAGTTGCAATAATTACAGAGGCATAAAACTTACTATGAAAATATATAGTATGCTTATTCTAAGGAGACAGAAGAGAAAAATTGATGAAAAGCTGAGATATGAACAAGCAGTATTCAGAAAAGGTAGAAGTTGCATCAGATTTTGGAGAAAAAAAAAGGTGGAATAACCTCGCCTTTGTGAACATACACAACGACTAATTTCCTATTTTTCTTCAATATATTTTTATGAATAAACATGTTTGTACTTGACCCGAATCAAGAATTCGCTGAGAACAGTTGACAGAGGAGAATTTGTAGGACCAATAGAAACTAAGAACCACTATGTTAGAACCTGATATCAAACTGCTTTCTCAAAAGAAGAAAACTCAAAGAAGTAATTAATTTGTATAAAAAGTACCTACTTGCATATATTGAATATTTTAAAATGTTATATTCTTAATGTCTATTCCTTTACTTGTTAAAGTAATTAGAAAAGGGCATGTTTTCAATATTTGACTTTTACTTATTTCGTGGAAAAATACTTACCAACATAAATGAAATTTGTTAAAATTCTATGCTTTCAATATTTTTTCTTTTACTGATTACTTGTTTAAAAAGTTCTTACTTAATTCAAATATATGAAAATGTAATGCTTTTGATTTTTATAAAAATATTTCTCTTTAATCAGATTACTAATAGATTTCTTCTTAGTCGATAAGATAACAAAAAAGAAAAAAGAAAAAGAATATATGTGACCTTGAGAGTAAAGGTCAGTGTTAGTAATGCTAGTTAGCTAAATAGAAACTGCGAACAATGAATGCTGTTGTGGATTTTGGAAGAATAGTTTACAGTATAGGCATAGCCATTGGAGAAAAATATGTTTGTTGAACGTTGGTTATAGCAGAAGATAAGTCAAAATTAAGTGAACCAAGGAATAGGCGGAATATTGAGATGTCTGTAGCAGTCAAGGATGGAGTGTATAATGGAGTTGTTGAACCAACTCTACAATATAGCAGTATTATATGAAGGAAACCATTGACGGGGTTAAGATGAACAACTTGTTTATTGCACATAATTTAGAAAAAAACTAGAATATAGGAAAAATTTAAATATATTGAACCGGAGAAAAATAGGTGTAAGCGAAAACAGCGGTTAGGTCATTTTGAGATGTTTCAATCGTATGTAAAGAAAATAGAGGATCATTGACTTATGTAAAAAGTGTTTAGGATGGAGGATATAGGAGATTGGGTCATAGAGAGTGATGATATAAAAAGAGAGAGAGGCATGGGAAAGAAAATGCTTTCATAATTAGGAATCCTATAAGTGCATGAAAGAAGGAGGTGGTTACTGTAATGTATAAGAGAGTTCTAACTATTTTTGACGATTTCTGTATGGACCTTAGTAAAATAACCTCTGGTGTAAAAGCTTTTGGTAAATGAAGTTTCTGCATAACTCAGTTTTGAAAGTGTGAACGCGACAGTGCCCCTGCTAGGAAAGCTTAAATTTTAACACACATACACACATGTATAATATATATATATATATATATATATATATATATATATATATATATATATATATATATATATATATATATATATATATATATATATATATAAATGTATGTGTGTATATGTGTGTACATACAATGACAGCAACAATAACAACAAATACAGCCGTTTCTAGTCCTTTGTAAGACAAAGGTTTCAGAAATGTCCTTATTGATGTCTGGGGTTTGACCAGTTTCTATCTCCGAGCTTGCAAGTACGGATTGATAATGGCGGGAGATTTTACACTGATCGCTTACAGC
>NC_090739.1:91700353-91702853 GCF_036898095.1 Palaemon carinicauda | reverse complement strand
AAGGCCAGGTCGAAACCAACCATGCCACGAGAGCCCATAAAAGGAAATCTGAACCTGACACTAATCTAGCTGTCCGAGGATTTACCTGGTGAGACATCAGTCTCTTTACCAGCGAGTTTTACCAGATTTCCCCGGGCCACCACGTGACACAATTGGTAGTAATTCATTCAAATTACCCCTAATGAGTCAATATGGATAAATATCAACACAACATCGTGTTCAAATAGAAATAAATTTCTACCTCATACTTGGGATCGAACGCTAGCCCCTTCTAATGAAAGGCCAGGTCGAAACCAACCATGCCACGAGAGCCCATAAAAGGAAATATGAACCTGACACTAATCTAGCTGTCCGAGGATTTACCTGGTGAGACATCAGTCTCTTTACCAGCGAGTTTTACCAGATTTCCCCGGGCCACCACGTGACACAATTGGTAGTAATTCATTCAAATTACCCCTAATGAGTCAATATGGATAAATATCAACACAACATCGTGTTCAAATAGAAATAAATTTCTACCTCATACTTGGGATCGAACGCTAGCCCCTTCTAATGAAAGGCCAGGTCGAAACCAACCATGCCACGAGAGCCCATAAAAGGAAATCTGAACCTGACACTAATCTAGCTGTCCGAGGATTTACCTGGTGAGACATCAGTCTCTTTACCAGCGAGTTTTACCAGATTTCCCCGGGCCACCACGTGACACAATTGGTAGTAATTCATTCAAATTACCCCTAATGAGTCAATATGGATAAATATCAACACAACATCGTGTTCAAATAGAAATAAATTTCTACCTCATACTTGGGATCGAACGCTAGCCCCTTCTAATGAAAGGCCAGGTCGAAACCAACCATGCCACGAGAGCCCATAAAAGGAAATATGAACCTGACACTAATCTAGCTGTCCGAGGATTTACCTGGTGAGACATCAGTCTCTTTACCAGCGAGTTTTACCAGATTTCCCCGGGCCACCACGTGACACAATTGGTAGTAATTCATTCAAATTACCCCTAATGAGTCAATATGGATAAATATCAACACAACATCGTGTTCAAATAGAAATAAATTTCTACCTCATACTTGGGATCGAACGCTAGCCCCTTCTAATGAAAGGCCAGGTCGAAACCAACCATGCCACGAGAGCCCATAAAAGGAAATCTGAACCTGACACTAATCTAGCTGTCCGAGGATTTACCTGGTGAGACATCAGTCTCTTTACCAGCGAGTTTTACCAGATTTCCCCGGTCCACCACGTGACACAATTGGTAGTAATTCATTCAAATTACCCCTAATGAGTCAATATGGATAAATATCAACACAACATCGTGTTCAAATAGAAATAAATTTCTACCTCATACTTGGGATCGAACGCTAGCCCCTTCTAATGAAAGGCCAGGTCGAAACCAACCATGCCACGAGAGCCCATAAAAGGAAATCTGAACCTGACACTAATCTAGCTGTCCGAGGATTTACCTGGTGAGACATCAGTCTCTTTACCAGCGAGTTTTACCAGATTTCCCCGGGCCACCACGTGACACAATTGGTAGTAATTCATTCAAATTACCCCTAATAAGTCAATATGGATAAATATCAACACAACATCATGTTCAAATAGAAATAAATTTCTACCTCATACTTGGGATCGAACGCTAGCCCCTTCTAATGAAAGGCCAGGTCGAAACCAATTGTGTCACGTGGTGGCCCGGGGAAATATGGTAAAACTCACTGGTAAAGAGACTGATGTCTCACCAGGTAAATCTTCGGACAGCTAGATTAGTGTCAGGTTCAGATTTCCTTTTATGGGCTCTCGTGGCATGGTTGGTTTCGACCTGGCCTTTCATTAGAAGGGGCTAGCGTTCGATCCCAAGTATGAGGTAGAAATTTATTTCTATTTGAACACGATGTTGTGTTGATATTTATCCATATTGACTCATTAGGGGTAATTTGAATGAATTACTACCAATTGTGTCACGTGGTGGCCCGGGGAAATCTGGTAAAACTCGCTGGTATAGAGACTGATGTCTCACCAGGTAAATCCTTGGACAGCTAGATTAGTGTCAGGTTCAGATTTCCTTTTATGGGCTCTCGTGGCATGGTTGGTTTCGACCTGGCCTTTCATTAGAAGGGGCTAGCGTTCGATCCCAAGTATGAGGTAGAAATTTATTTCTATTTGAACACGATGTTGTGTTGATATTTATCCATATTGACTCATTAGGGGTAATTTGAATGAATTACTACCAATTGTGTCACGTGGTGGACCGGGGAAATCTGGTAAAACTCGCTGGTAAAGAGACTGATGTCTCACCAGGTAAATCCTCGGACAGCTAGATTAGTGTCAGGTTCAGATTTCCTTTTATGGGCTCTCGTGGCATGGTTGGTTTCGACCTGGCCTTTCATTAGAAGGGGCTAGCGTTCGATCCCAAGTATGAGGTAGAAATTTATTTCTATTTGAACACGATGTTGTGTTGATATTTATCCATATTGACTCATTAGGGGTA
>NC_090739.1:91690353-91695353 GCF_036898095.1 Palaemon carinicauda | reverse complement strand
TATATATATATATATATATATATATATATATATATATCTATTTATCTATCTATCTATCTATCTATCTATCTATCTATCTATATATATATATATATATATATATATATATATATATTGGTCAATTCTCCTGTTTATAGTCACTGAATATAAAAAAAATCACACTAAAGAATTTGGAATTAGAGAGATAGAAACTTTAAGATCTAGTGAATGCTTCAGATTTGTGTGTTTGTGTGTACGTATAAAGACAGCCAATCATTAAATACAATACCAAATTTTATGAAACTATTTGTTTTCCATATCACGAGAGTTACAGAATTTGTTTTTTCTATTCCTAAATGCAATCAGCTTTTGCAAGAGATTCGTTTTATTTCTAATACTTTCTTTGAGCATTTTCTATTTGAGACGAAATTCACAGATGTTCAGTTAGTATCCATGAGCTAGAAGTGAGAAGGTCGAGTAGTTCCCCCTAGGGAAAACTAAATTGACAGTTACGGTTTAATGGTTTGCCATTTTACTAGCGTCCTTGATACGTAAGATCCAAAATGTAAAGTTTCCAGATATTCGCTCTATTCGATTTAATTTTAAGATTTAGTGTCTTTCTAAGAGTTACGCATTCTTGAATAAAGATTAAAAACTTATATCAGCTCTCTTGACATTAATAATGTTTATTGTGAGATTGAAATATACAATTCTCGCCTTTATTAGGAAACAGTTATCATTCAATGGTCGGAAAATATTATATATTATGACAAACTAGGAATAACCTCTACGTCAATAATTTTGACATCTGGTCGAGATAGCACAATTTACAATAAAGAAAATATATTGAGGGAAATAGTGATGTTGGCATTGAACCCCAAATTGAGGTTATATTTATTTGCTGGGAAAAAGAGGAGGTAGATGAATGCCTTCCGCCTGAATAGTCTCAGATAGTATTTCCCTTTTGGAGATCCTTTGCAAAATCTTCCTGTGTGATGTAATGTCTGTAAGAAAAGGCAATTCATTAAGAAAAAAATACCTACGTTTGACACATAAGAAAAAAATATAAATTCTATAAGAAAAGTACTTTCAAAACATGTAGGATCGTGGTACTAAAAACTTTCAAAAGCTCCAGGGAAAAACGATGGAAGCAAGATATGCCAAATTTAAGTAACTTGCAATGAAATACAGGTTTTGCTTCAATGAAGCAAAATCTTAAATCTTTTGCTTACTTCTTGGTATGAACGGCCATCATTTACAATATATTTGGGAAAGCAAAGTGACCAATTACCTACTAAAATGAAAAGTAAATGCATAGAATACTTACAAAAACACTATATGTCTACAATTTCAGAAAATTTCCTCTTTTTTTTTTCTCTTGTGTTAAGGAGCATTGAAAGTTTAATTATTTATGAGGATAACAATGGAAGAATATTGATTTTTTTAGGGCTTTTGTTTATGATAACTGGGGAAAATAGTAGCGTACCTTACAAAGTATCACATTTTGCTAGAATGAATCATGTTTAGGTGATTATTTTATAAACTGAAACATTTCAAAACAAACTTAAAAGCCATTAGTGGCTTAATATTTGCGAAACGACTTTTAAATCACATTTACAAAGGCAATAAGATAGAATTACCATAATGACAGTTCTATGAGGATATCCTTAAAATACGCAAACGTGTCCATAATATTCAATATGTTAAGTATAAATCAATTATTAAGAAATTATTTTTTGCAGGTATTGATAATGTTTTTTGTATGTCTAATATAGATGAACAACTTCCGAAATAAGAAAGTTATTAGTTTTCATTTCTTATTGTACAATTTGACAGGGAATTAATTTAACTTTGTTTGATTATTTCTTTTTCCATCAACCTAATTTTAGAGAGAAAGTAAAAAAACTGGGTTACTGGAAAGGCTACATCCATTTTCACATCTATAATGGCATTTAAGATACTGCAATGGTTCCAATACAAGCATTTCACCAGATATTGAAGTTTCCATGTTCCCGCATTGTATATCTAATGAAGATTTCCAACATCACTGGGAAGATGAAAGGGGAAACAACTGTTGTTAGAGATACAATATGTTTGGTAATTTCCTCTGTCAAGCCTGAAGCAGTTTGCTGTTTATGAAATAGATTTTCTGTGGCCTGATCGATGTTACAATGCTATTCAATATATATATATATATATATATATATATATATATATATATATATATATATATATATGTATATATATATATATATATATATATATATGTGTGTGTGTATATATATAAATATATATATATATATATATATATATATATATATATATATATATATACTGTATATATATATATATATATATATATATATATATATATATATATATATATATATATATATATATATATATATATATATATATATATATATATATATATATATATATATATATATATATATATACTTATACAGTATATATATATATATATATATATATATATATATATATATATATATATATATATATATATGTATATATATATATATATATATATATATATATATATATATATATATATATATATATATATATATATATATACATTCTAATTGCGAACTTCTATAATAACAGTCCCATATGGGACCTGCTGAGAAATTTAAAATCGTTTTTGTTTTTCAACTATATTAATATTATTAGAAATTTCTATGCAGTTTAATCTCTACTTTAATGGAACTCTAAGTTTATTGCATAATTTGATAACTTTCCGACGGAGACATGAGTAAAGAAAATATATTTAGGAAATGCCCTTTATGACCACAAATAATGGATAATTGGACAAACCACTGTGTGCGTGTGGATGCCATGGAAGAGTATAATAAGATCAGTAAGTTTTCCAATTATATTGAAAATTAGATATTCCATCCGGTGAAACTAAATAACTATATTGTTAAGGAAAATATTGTGAAGGGGTGAAAAATATCTGATATCACGAATTTGTGTTAAGGAACAAACAAAGCGAATAAAACAGAACATAGACTGAGCTTTAACCCTCACAAGAAATGAAAAACATCTCTTTATTCAAGCATTTGGACAAAATGACTGAAAAAAAATCCATATAAATAAGAATAACAATTGAAACTAGAAATAAGTTTCGTAACAGAATGGAAAACCTGGGCAATCCTATAAATGGCAGATTCCGAAGTATGACAAAGGGCAATACGAGTGTAACGGGGTCTCCTGAAAGCTGAGGTTTCTCGCTTCAAATATTAGTAAATCTTGGCTGGAGCAGTAAGAATAGAATAAAGAAAGGCAGTTGTTCTAAAAAGGAAGGACTAGGTAGGAATTAAATATTGAGTCATGGATCCTTAATATATATATATATATATATATATATATATATATATATATATATATATATATATATATATATATATATACGTGTGTGTATGTGTATATATATATATGTATATATATATATATATATATATATATATATATATATATATATATATATATATATATATATATATATATACATATTTATATATATATATATATATATATATATATATATATATATATATATATATATATATATATATATATATATATATATATATAAGTATATTCCCATCAAAGTTAACCTTTTGTGCCTGCACACACTTAAGCCATTGATCCTACCACTGCTCTTGCCACTGCCGGTAACTCTTCTGAGAGGCTTTATTTGGAATGGAGTTGATCTCGAATGTCATATTTTCCATTATCTCTTCTCTACTCTCTAAATTAAATCCTTTTAATGAAGTCTTTAATTTTCGAAATAAACATGAGTGACAAGGAGCCCTGTTTGGCCAAGAATTTGTGGATCACGTGGGAGGAATGAGCTGGTGCACTGTCATGGTACAAATGCCACTTTTTCGGTCTTGATCCAAAGTTTCTTGGCTAAACATTGCATTCCAATAATTAACCAACCTCCTTACTCTCCGTGACTTGTGTATGTTTCTAAAATTGAAGACGCCATTGAAAGATTCTATTTTGAGAATTGAGAAGTGCTAATACCAAAAACGACGTCAAAGTTGAACTTCATCCCAAATGAAGCCTACCAAAAATTGTTTTCGGCAGTGGTAGGATCATTGAGCTAAGGGCGTGCAGGCACAAGCGGTTTACTTCTAAGGCGATTAGGGTCACAATCACTTCAGGTATGTAATATATCGTTTTCAGCCAAAGGTCAGATACTTTATAGATAACCCTTGCATACTATATTAACATCATTTTTTGAAATATAAGAGCAAAAAATACGTATTTTTCTTTAGGTTTAACCTTCCCTTTACATATTATTCACATTAGATATTACTAAAATATTAAAAGAACCTTTACCTTTGTTCTAGAAAAATATTTATGCCTGATCGTTCACTGTCACATATAACTATGGAATTGTTATAATGAAATTATTTTAATTACTTACAATTACCACTTGTCAATTGCTTTGCAGGTCCACGAAAGACTATATTAAATAGTGTTGTGATTTACATGACTTAAGTTGACTGGCCATCACACTGAAGATCCCATGTTTTTGTATGATATCCAATTGCACATTTTTAATTCTAGAATATCATCTGCGCATTACTCCACCAATTTTTGAAATTCGGGAATATCCTTTTATATTTATTATATTAAAAGTGTTCTGACGTGTATAATGTTTTTGAAAAGTATTCAATTGTTATCTCTCTTATGACATTAAAAGACATAGTATGTGATTTTTTCGTTCTTTCAACTGAAACTATTTTTTGTTTAAAAGTTAGTGTCGAAAGGAAAGTCTATTCTGAAGCCCTCTTTTTTTCATTTACATAAATCATTTACAATCAAATTACCTTTCCAGATGTTTAGGATATCAAACTAGGATTTCAAGTGTATTACAGTGACCCTATGAAATAAGAACGAGGTCTTAAGACCTATAATCAATTCTAAATCTCTGAATGGAAGGCCAAAACAATTGTGAAACACCTCCTCAATGTTGTGTCATGTTT
>NC_090739.1:91657853-91667853 GCF_036898095.1 Palaemon carinicauda | reverse complement strand
CTTGCTCACAGACAGACAAATAAATAAACCGACTCGATCATATATCCTTCGCCGAGGTTATGATAAATGCTATTAGAATTTCAGCATTTATAACTTCTTGTTTATGAGATTATTTTTCAAATGGTTTATGAATAAAGAAAGTCGGTTAATAAACAATAAAGTAGATAGTGTTTAAAGAAACCGAAAAACAACACTGTATTAATGGGACTAAGTTGGCTTTGGCTGAGATAACAATATATTGCCATATAGTTGCAAAAATATCTTGGAAATAAGGAGGAGGAACTGTAAAAGAATGCAACCGTGCTTACCCCCATATAAATGGAAAAAAAGCACGGTAATAGAAGAAGAATATGTACAAGAGAGAGTTAGAAAGAGATACTGCAGAGGAAGAAGAGGAGGCAGAGGACCCTGAAATCATCTCCATCGGAGATGGTAAGGACAACGAGGGGGATGAGTAGGGGATTGGTGAACCTTTCCCTATTGTTGTGACAGCGAGTAAGATTACTTCACCTATGCCCTCATTCTCACGTATTGTGACACTTGTATCCGATCGTCTCACCACATTGGAGAAAAGGAGAAGAGATGAACTCCAGCCTGGCAGGGGAAATTCAATTCATTATATAAAGGCTGATGTGGTTCAAGAACGTGTTGGTACTCGTTCACACAAAGATCCTAATCCTGCCCACCCTCACATGTTTACGCCGAGGATTGAAGGTGAGAAAAGTGTCCGACATTTTATCGCACTTTTTGATGACTTGATGCTGGGTGCGATTGTCCTCAGTTCCAATGATAGCCTTGCTCTTTTGAGGGGCTGCTACCATCAAAAGGGCAATATTGCCCTCAGGGAATTAGTCTTTAGGAAACTAAAAGCTTTTCATAGATTCTCATCACATCACCAGTGCAGAGTGACACCTATACAACCATATGTGCCATATGGGACCTCACAGACAGCAATCCTTTATATCGTGTACCGTGAGCGTCACTTCGCCCTATTAGAGCGAGTTCTAAGCTTTCACGGTTCGACCAGCAGAAGAGAGATGGCAAAGGAAGGTTTTTTACAATAGGAGGGCTGATTGTCGAAGGAACTACACCCCAGGGCCCCATCTCACCCTGGATGAGCAATTGTACCATTCAGAGGTCGCTGCCCGTTTAAGATGTAAATGCCAAATAAACCAGTAAAGTAAGTACACAGAATTTCACTTTTTTTTGTTCAAGTCATGTTTTCCTTGTATTTATGATTGTCGTTTTGTATTGATAAAAATTCGGTATGAGGAAATAGAAATATTATGATATTTATGAGTGTATGAAAATAATCTATCTATCCATCTACCTATATATCTATCTATCTATCTATTTATTTATATGAAATTGTGTTTGGTAAATATTTGTTTGATGATATTTCCTGCATATTTGTAAATTCGTTGGTGTATGCATATGAGGTAATTGGAAGTTAATTATGTAGTATTTTATCATTATTATAATTATTATTATTATCATTAATGATAATACACACACTCACGCACACACACACACACACACACACACACACACACACACACACATATATATATATATATATATATATATATATATATATATATATATATATATATATATATATATATATTTGTGCCTGTGTGTTTCATCAATTTTCAGACCTAGAGTTACTTTGGTCTAATAATATTATCCTAAAATATCAAACTTATAAAAAGAATCGCGTATAATACTCTAAGCTATGTTCATTTAATCATAATAATTGAGGATGTGTCGATCTAGATTTAATCATTTGAAAGTATACTATGAGAACATTTTATATCTATTGCATCCTACTGGATATGAAAAGTACTTAATTATATGAAAAAGATTTACCTTTCTTTGAATTGAAACGTCAAAACTAAAAAATCATCAATCTATTCTGAACAACAGAATACAATTATTTCTTACAGATATTCAAAAAGATATTTTTACTGAATGCCCAGGAAGAGTTATGAGATTAAAAGTTGAAAACAAATAACAAAATTTCGTTACCTCAACTTAAAATCTTTTTTGCTTGATGCTGCTCAAATTAAAAAAAAATAGTAGGTTTAGCTTGGAGGGTATTTCATTCCTGTTTCGTTTAAGATATTTTTTTTATTAAAAATTCTTATACGAAGCAGTATTAATATGTTTTGTGATTTATTTTTATTTGAAACTTGTTTTTTCAGTAGTTTTATATATTCTTTGAAGTTTTTTTATTCATATAGAAATAAATATTGATGAAAAAAAAGGAAAAAAAAATCAATATTTTCTTTGAGCAGGGGTCCAGCTCTACCCTACCACGCTTAGATAGGTTGGTAAAATAATGATAAATATCCAGGGTTCTTAAGGGTGAAGTTTGACAACTACAGATACAGTATAAGCGAATAGGATAGGTGGGGGAGGGGAGGGGGCAGTTAGAATTATAGGGATTGGAGGGAATAGTGTTAAAGACAAGTACAATGTGACGTGAAAAGATTGGGGCAGACGCAATAGCTCCTCTTTTTTTTTTTTTTTTTTTTTTGGACATTATGACTTGTGGACTTCCTGGAGGAGAGTTCTCCTGCCAGCCTTATGTATTCATGTTTATTCCTTTTCTGGGGCTTGTTTATTTATCTATGTCTATATTCTTTTGTTTTATTGGTTTATTTCATTACTCAAGATTTGGTTCATCCTGACCTATGTATGAAGGTATTCTTTTCCACCAGGAATGCTCGTTTTGTGTGCCTGTTGTTTCCTCATTTTTTGCTGCAAGTTGTGGGCAAATGTTTTTCAATCATTCCCATGCTTTTGCGGCTCTTCTGTGGTATCTGACGTTTACTGGTCCGAGATTGTGTATGTTGTGGAGTGTTTCGTTGTTTTCATTTATGTTATTGTTATTGTTGTTGCTGTTGTGATTTAAGCCATGTATGTTTCTTAGGTTTCCATTTTGGAATTTTTGTAAGGTTTTCATTCTTGTTCGAGCCATTGTGCTTGCTGGTGCAATTGGTTATTCGAATAGAGGTCTTATCAGACTTTTGTAGAGGTTTATTTTTATGTTTTTATCCATAGTTTGAAACGTTTTAATGCTCCTTTTCTGTGTTTTGCCAATTGGAGTTTTTTTTTTTTTTATATGGCAGCTTATGCCAGTTCTTTTGATAGAGAGACCAGGGATTTTAACTTCGTTATTAAATGAACAGTTTATGATTTTTACTGTTATTGGTGCTGGTTGATTTTTTGATACTGATAAGAGTTGAAATTTGTCGCTATATGTTTTTATTTTTCACTTGTTTTCGTAATCATTTATTCTTTCGATCTCTCTTTGTTTTTATTTTCAAGAATCTTTTGGATTTTGTGGGATGCATTATTACTTGTGTTATATCATCTGCATAGGCATGATTTATGCATATTCGGGGGTTGTTGGCATATCTGCTGTGTAGATTATAAAAAAGTGTTGGGGGTATTATTTCTCCTGTGGTACCCGACTTTTTATATCAAATGTTTCTCCCATTTTGCCATCTCTGCTACGTATCCTGACAGTTCTGTCTGTTTTGGAGCTTGAGAGGAGTTTTCCCATTAGTATGGGTAGTTCCAATTGAGGTATTCTATATGAGGCCATCATGCCATAGTTTGTCAAATGTCTTTAAGATCTCTCTGCAGACTACATTGCCTTGGTGTTTTTGCTTCTCCATGTTCCGAAACCGTGTTGGTGGTTGTAAAATTTCTCGTTATTTTCAAGAAATCTCCTTAGTCTTGTGTTTATGACTTTTTCATGGACTTTTCTCGGCACTTCAAGCAAGGGGATTGGCCTTTTGTTTGCTGGCAGTTTTATGTCTTTCCCTGGTTTGGGGGAAGTATGAGTATTCCTTCTTTGTCTGGTTTTGAGTAATATCCCATTGAGAGTGTAAGGATTAATATTTGTTGGACTTCTTCATGCCACCATAGGTAGCTTTGATAGCATTAGCTTGTTTATGCCACATTTATCTGATGCTTTGTGTTTAAATGCTTTCACTGCTTTCATTATCTCGTGCATTTTCAAGTATGCTATTAATTAGTTTTCCTCATCCAGTTTTTGCATATCTGGATTTTGATAGGGGATTGTTTGTTCCCCATATCCTTGTAGGAAGTTGAGGACTTTTGTCTCCGTGTGTCCGTCGAAAGTTGCGTTTTCTTCTCCTGTAATTTCGAATGTACTTGCCCAAGTTCCGGTTAGTAATTTAATTTGTTCTTCGGTATCTTGTACTTTATCACCATTACTGTTCATCAAGTATGGTATTTTTAATCTTTTTAGTTTTCCCCGTAATTTTTCTGGGTCTTTGTATGTTTGTCCTAGTTTGATAATCATGTTGTTCCCGTTATCTCAGTTTAATTTGTTCGATTATTCAATTATTTCATTTTGAATGTGTCTAATTAGGGTGTATGTTACCCTTATCCACCTGTGTGTATTTGATTGTAGGTAATTTAATTGTTGGGATAGTAGTTTCAGGTAGTTGCTATCTGGGGTATGTTTATGGTAGGATATTCTCTTTATTGAAGAGATTGTTTATATTGTTTCTGATATGTCACACATCCATTTATTTATTGCTAAGTTTATTGTGTTTTCTGTTGTAGTTTCATTACTGTTTAGATCTATTTCTTGTTCTTGTGTGGTTATTTTCCTAGTTACTGTATCGTTAAAGGTTTTCCAGTTTACGTTTTCAATGTTTCGCCTCAGTTCTTTGACTATTGGTTTAGTTGAGAGTTTCATTATAATTGAAATTTATCGGATGTTGTAATTGGACCTGGTGTTATGTTATAATTTGGGTGTGTTCTGTTATTTTCAAGTACTATGTCAGGTATGCTGGGGTATTAATTATCTTGTTTGTTTTCTTTGTGTTGAACATTGGGCCTATGTTTGTTAGAAGGATATTAATTTTGTGTTGATTTAATGCATTTCCTATTGCGTTTGTGTGTGGGTGTCCTATAAAGAGGTGTCTTGCGTTTAAGTCTCCTATCATGTATGTGGGAATGTTGCCGTGTATGAACGGGGATATATCTGTATTTGGGATGATTGGTCTTCTCGGTGGTTGATATATAGCGCCGATGTTTATTTGACCTTTCGTGGTTTGTATTTGTACTGTTAGCATGTCTGAGTTGTTGATATCTATTAGTTTCTGTTTAATACAAGTTTTGATTGCTATGGCAAAACCTGCATTTCTTTTGTTTTGTGTGTGTTTCTGTACACATTGTATGTATGTATTTTCATTTGCTCCTCGTTTAGAGTATTTATAGAGATTAATAGTTTTATGTCTAGGTTTAGTTTCATGTATGTGTCTGGGAGGGCATTTTTCCTTGTTGGCCATACTTGAACATTGTGTTGAATAATTATTTCTTCTATTAATTGGCGATTATAAGCTATTGTGTCTACTTCTGACCTGTGTTGTAATTGCTTTTGTTTTTTGTTAAACAGGGGATTCCTTCTTATATTTGTTTTTATTCCTCCACTTCTACTCTCTTTATTCCTATCACTTTTGCGATATCATTATCTATGTTTTCTGTCAGCAGGTTTACCATATCTCTTTTTGAGGAGTCTTTATGCTTCCATGTAACGTTTGCATGGTTACTGCCCAAGAGTGTGATTGCTCTTTTCCTGTCTTTGGAGTTTTTTGGGCATAAGTGTTGTTCCTTGTAGACAATGCTGTATGCTCAGTTCCTCATGGGATATTTCTCTCTTCCTTTCCTTCTCTTTAGCCTTTCTATCATAAATCACATTTGTTTGTTCAACATTGGGGATTGCTGTTGCTGTTGGGATTTCCTTGGTGATTTCCATTTGTTCTTCCTCAATTTCATCCTTAATTTCTTTTTCTTTCTTCTAATCAGACTCTATTTCCTCGTCAGATTCCACAGCTGTGGTTTCTGGGGGAGTATCGGGGTTTTTCTTTGCCTGGTGTGGGAAGGTCATTCCTAAGTAAGCGAAGAGTGCTTTATTGCTTTTTGCCATTCTTTTAGGCAGTTTTACTTTTGGAAGGCCATTTATTTCGTATATTTTATCAATGGTTGCTTGGAATGAGCCTGGGTCTATAGGTTCCTGGATGTCGACGCTAATAATGGGTTTGTAAATGGACATTGATGCATTCATGGGCAGGCCTAGTGTGGGATTTCTTGCTCCATTGCTCCATTTTTGAGGGCGTTAATTGCTTGGGCAGTCATAAGTGCGCCCTGTTTGTGGGGTTTTGGCTTTTTCTCTTGTTTTTTTTATATCCTCTTTGATAATTTTTTTCTTTTTTTTTTCTCTCTGATAGGGCAGGAGGCTTGTAGGGTTTTGTGACGGCCGCTGTAGTTTATGCACTTTGGGGTTTTATTACATGTTGTATATCTATGGCCTTCCTCGGCACAGTTAATGTAGATGGTCTTCTTTTCGTATGGACAGTCTTTTGTGTAATGGTTGCATTTAAAACAGTTGTAGTAAGGGGTTATTTCCATAGAGATCTCTTTATCTACTAGGTGTGTGTGGGGGGGGGGGGAATTGATTGGTTGCCTACTAAGGTACCATCTTTAAGTATTTTTTTTTTTTGTCATGTTGACAATTTCAACTCTTAGTTTTATCACTGACATCCTGCCTCATTTAAGTTTTAAGAGTCTCGTCACTTTTATGTATGAGAACCTCGTTAGGGATATCAATATGTCTCTCTATTGTTCTCAAGTATTAATGTACGTTCTACATTGTATTCTGGGGGGGGGGGATGTTCATTGCAACGATGTTGAGCTATTTTAGATCTTCTTTTATTTCAGGGTTTAAGGTTTTTTCCAGGTGCTTATCTTTGAGAACCACAGTGTACCCCGGCTTTCCAATAATTATTTTCCATGGGAAGATTTCGTGGCCTCCCGGGTGAGACAAGAGCTTGGACGTGGCCCCAAGGGCCTTTTGCACTTCGTTCTGATCTTTGATATTTACTTTAGGCATTTTTTTCGATTTCCTATTTGCTAGCAAATGAAAGTAACTTATTTACTTTGATAGTTTACGAGTCTTGATTGCTAATTATATATAGCTTTGTTTAACTTTAAAGCGGAATTTCGCTTATTTTCTGATAGGTAATATATATATATATATATATATATATATATATATATATATATATATATATATATATATATATATATATATATATATATATATATATATATAGCGTATTTACTTTATGTTTGAAATTATTAGGCTTGAAAGCTAATTGAATATAGCTTTGTTTTTTCTTTACAGCGGTATTTTGAAAGCTATTAGTTCTACCAAAATTTCTTTTGGTTAATGGGTAAAGATGGGGAATGGAGAGGGTAAGTAGCACATTCAAGTGTAGGCTTTACTAGGGGAGTGGAGACGGTGTCAATTCACCAACCTTAGAGAAGCAGAAGTTCCTGTTGTTGTTGTTGAGGATTGCCTGGCCCTTTTGGCCAGATACAGGCTTTTGCAATCTTGCAGCCTGTAGGTGTTTAGGTAGGATATATTGGGATAGGTAGTTGGGTGGGGGATATTCTGCAACATTTATTTTAGGATATTGGGATAGGTTTTAGGTTGTGATGGGTTGTTTGAGAAAGGAGTAATTGACTGTGGGAAGGGGATGCCTTCCCATGAGGCCACTGGTTCCAGTATTAGTTAGAGAGAAAGAATTATAGTAGCAAGTCCCGATAAGTAGGAGAGCTCGGGAAGGAGTTGAAAAGTTTATAGTTGGAGAAGTTGATATAGGTGAAGTAAAAAACTTCGTAGTGGTTTAAGCTTAAGTTGTGAGATAGAGGGATAGTGTGAGATTTCAGCTGAGTGGGAGAGAGCTGAAAGAGGGAATTATAGCAGTTTTAGTAGTAGAGACAGGATGGAATAAAAAAAATTCCTGTACCTGTGAATAAGTTAAGAAAAAAAAAAGTAAAAATAAAGGTTACTTATGATTTTATTTATTGAGACTTACAAAGGTGGTTTGGAGGGATGCCTGAACTGAAAAAAAAGAAAAGAGATTAAAGGTGGAAAAGGTGCTGGATATCAAAAAGACCGCCGACGGCTCCGTTCCCAGTTCCAGCGTTGAAAAAAGGACTGGAAGGCAGAACTGCCTCCATACAATGAGTGATAGTTGTTGCCCTCAGCCGCCAGCACCCGTTCTGACTCCAGCAAGGGAGATAGCTAAGAGGAGAGAAAGATATGCTGGAAGTCAAAAGACCGCCGACGACTCCGATCCCATTTACAGACTGAAAACAGGACGGGAAGACAAAACTGCCTACCTATAAGGAGCGCGAGTTGTTGTCCTCAGCCGCCAACAATCGTTCTGCTCACAGCATAGAAATTGCAGGGGGGATAAGAAGGTTTCTCTTTATTTGCCGTTTAGATTTCTCGTTGGCTTTGTTGCAACGTTATCTCGGTGGAGGGTAGCTGCGGAGAAAGGCTGAGAGGGTGTTATGATTGTCAATTATATGCTTGACAATTGCTGTTGCAGTTGCAGGAGTATTGGGATTAAGATCCTGCCGAAGCAGGCTTGTTTCCTGACATTGCTGTAGATAGTGCTGTAAATGATCTTCTGTGTCTTGTTTACAGTACTTGCATGGTCTAATTAGTCTATGCTGTGCTGCAGGGTCTTCGCCATTATCCAAGATGATTTGCCAGTTGCATAAATATCCCAGTCACAGTCTGCAGATGATTACTACATCCTGGCGAGGTGTTTGTCTTGCAATTGGGTGCGGTAGTATGTTTGTAGCTTCAATATACCACTTTGCAGATCTTGATCCATCTAAGAAGGCTCTCCTTACTTCACTAGTCTTTTGGATGTTGCAGTAGGCAGCCATTTTAATTTTGATGGTTTTTAATGACTGTTGCAGAGTAATGCTAATGGTTTGGCACATTAAGGCCGATTTAGCTAGGTGGTCGGCCTTGTCGTTGCAAAAAATTCCAGTATGACTTGGAATCCAATTCAAAGTGACTCCACTACAAATATAGCAGGATTTTGGTTTGTAAATAGTAAGCTGATTAGCCTTTGAATAGCCTGCTGTGACTGTACAAATAACCGATCAATTTACTATTTTATTGGTTTGGATAAAGGTAAAAGCTCTGTAGTGTATGTGGTCTTTAACTAGTCACTCTAGATATAGCAAACACTGATACTCATATACAACTGGGTAGACACTGGGTCCAAAAGCTGCCTACTCAATTCTCCTTGACTGCTGCAAATTGCTATAGGTAGGTCGTGGAATTTCAACATGCATTCTTGAAATGTTAGTTCTTTTTGTGTAAATGTTTAAATGAAAAAAGATGTATGCAACCTTACAGATAGTCAGTTGGACTCTCCGTAGTTTTTTCATAAATATGCTGTTTCTGTGCTACTTTGACAGGTTTAGTTACGTTAAAATCCACACTGTGGATAAGAACAACCATTTTAGGGAAGAGGCACTATCATAGTGCCGCTTAATAATGAATGGTATGATTTAACACATACGATTGAGATAATTAAACTAAGTTGGAAAATCTATTTTTTCATTTTTAATTATTGGCTTAATAATATGTCCCAGGAAACTAAACAATTCAGTCTGCTTGTTATTGTAAGCTCTTTTAGAAAAAATAGATTATGTAGAAATATTTTTTTTTATTGATATTACCTACCCTAATATTCTGAATAGACATTAATCTCTTATTTTTTTTACTTCCACACAACTTAGATTAAAAAAAAAAGAAAAAAAAAAAGATTTGAACCTCAATAGCAATCGAATAGGAACTATGTAGTTATTTTTTTTTCTCAAAACCTGAAAAAATTTTCAATCCAGCGAACAGACCAATAGAAGTATCTATTCAATCATTTAGGCGTCATTGAATTCATAATCATTATTCGATAGTACGTATAAACAAAAACAAAGGATATTAAAGCACATAATTTTCACGAGTATCACGTCTGACATTTAAGGGTATATCTCCATAATAAAACGCCTGGAATTTAGGAATATTCCTCTATTATACATTATCTAATCTCCTTAGACCTTGGCTTCAAAGAACACATGATGG